>NC_077228.1:242501063-242631063 GCF_027887165.1 Monodelphis domestica | reverse complement strand
CTAGCTTGGCTTAGGACAGCCCAGGTGGGCAGTTAGTTATTTCTGATTAGTCATTGACTAGCGCATGCCCGTGTAGGTGGGTGTGCACAATTTTTGGGTGCTAGACCAAGATGGAGACTTTTAAAATTCACAATCCCCCCTGATGATGATTGGGAGACTAGTCTCCCCAATTGATCACTAAACATAAGCATACTGCACCCCAAAAATTTCTAACTATAAGTGTATACAAAAATTTTTTCTACCCACTAAGAGGAAAATTATAATAGTTGTAAATATGGGGAAATAGAGGAGAGAGAAAGACAGCAAACCAATGTTTTGCTGGGCGCATTGACAAAAGCCAATTAGGGGGCAGTCCCCTTTGGCATAAGAGTGTACATTCAAAAAAATGTTCAATCAACCACACCCCAAGGTTCATTCTGGATCTTCCTGTAGTGAAAAGGTTTAGATATCTTTCTGCAAACAGTTCATTCTCTGGATTCAGTTAGTTAGCAAGCTTCTCTGAAGATTTCTCTCTCGAACAAAATTTAAATCTTGGATTTGATGAAATACAATCCCCCCTGAAGAACGTGTTGAAAAAACACTGAGTCCAGCTGAGGATTCAAGTTTTAGTTGTGGGGGTGTGTGAGTTAATTCAAAAGAAAAACAAAACAATATCAAAATAAAATCAAAATCAAAAGAAGAAAAAGGGAAAAAATTAAGGGAAAAAATATAACCCTTTATATATGCATATTTACATTAAAGAATTCAAAATCAGTATCAAAATCAAAAAATCTATGTATACAAAATTTGAGAAAGCAAGAATAAAAAATTTTTTTTTTCCACAGGCCTCTGTATTAGGGTCCAGTTAAGTAATTTCTAATCCCACAAGTCTGTAGGACAGAATGCAGTATATTTTACTTCCCCATTTGCAGCCCAGGCTACAGGAAGTTGCCATACTATAGGAGAGAAAAAAGAGGACCAGATTTTTATTTTATATCTAGGGAAGTGTTATCCCCTTGTCTGATTTTTACCTTCGTTCTCAGGGATGGATGGAGCCAGGATGGTAGCCAACCTTAGATACTTGTCTGTAGGTATTTTCACGAAGAGTGTGGATACAGGGAAGGCCTACATCTTAACATCTGTCAAGTGTCGCAACCCCGAGTCTCACACTAGGTTCAAGTCCTTAGTATTGGCTTAGAAATGCATTAATCCTACCTGGATTGGTCTTTTGATTTTTAGACCTGTGAACTCTTTTGGCATTATCCAGGTTATATCTGTGCTCCTTGTTTGATCTCATATCTAGAATCAGACACAAACATTAATCATAGTCCCACAACAATTATCAATAAATGGCAGGTTCCCATAGTCTAAAGCTGTTTGGGTGCGTATTAATAATAACAACAAGTATATATATTTTTAAACTAATATTGTAGAATAAAAATTAATATTGATCATATGTACCTAAAGTACATAGAAATGAGAAAAAGGGAAAAAAATAAAATAATGTAAAAATAATAATAATAATAAAATAAGGAAAAGAGAAAAAAAGGAAAAAAGGAAAAAAATTAAATTTAGGAATTCAATGTGTCAAAAGCAGAATAAAAACAGTTCCACTTGTCAATGTATAGTTATCTCCAATGCATGTATAGGATAGAGTCAATCAGTCTCAATAGAAGATGCTCTCTTTACATGAGAACAGTGAATCCAAGAGTCCTTTTCTCCAACCTTTATAGATGTTGGAGTAGTTAACAATATTTGGAATGGTCCTTCCCAGGAAGGCTGGGTTGCTCCTGTACGCTGGAAGTTCTTTATATACACGTTGTCTCCTGGGTTCAGGTCGTGAAGTGAGAAGTCTAGTGGTCCAGCTTGTACTGCAGCTCCGGATTCATGTAGCTCACGTAGTTTGTGCTGTAACTCCTGTATATAGGAAGCAATAGTAATATCTCCCCCTAATAGCGATGTATAAGCCGGGGAGAAAGGCTTAGCCTGTATAGGCGGATGTCCAAAAAGCATCTCAAATGGTGAAATATGTAAGTCTCCTCTAGGCCTGCTTCTAAGATAAAATAGGGCCAAAGGGAGAATTTCAGGCCATTTTAAATGGGTCTCAGTGCATAATTTTCCAATCATAGTTTTAAGTTCTTTGTTCATCCTCTCAACTTGGCCTGAACTCTGGGGATGATATGGAACATGGAATTTGGGAGTTATCCCCAAGCAAGAATATATCTGGTTTAAGACAGAATCGGTAAAATGACTCCCTCTATCGGAGTCAATACGTGCTGGTAGGCCAAAACGAGGAATAATTTCTTTTAAAAGCACCTTAGCAACAAAAGCTGCTGTGGCTTGGGCTGTAGGAAATGCTTCTGGCCATCTGGTCAGTTGGTCTACTATGACCAAACAAAATTTATATTGTCCAGCCTTTGGCATCGTTATAAAATCTATCTGCAGGTGCTCAAAAGGTGTGTAAGCCAGAGGACGTCCACCAAAGGCTTTACCACGAAAGGCATGTTGGTTATATGCCTGGCAGGTAGGGCAGGATGAACACACTTTAGAGGCTATGGTAGTTATACCAGGGGCTATCCAAACTCTCTTAACAGAGTCCACGATGCCCTGGGTACCAAAATGACCATTTTTATGAATAGATTGGCAAATTTGGTTATAGAAACTTCTAGGGAGCAGGGGTTTTCCTTCAGGTGACACCCATACTCCATTAATTTGTTTTGATTTAAATTTTTGTTTCCATTTTTCCACTTCCTTTTCATTATAGGAGAGTGATAAATTTAAATTATCAGTGGTTGTTAATGTTAAAATTAATCCAGGTCCTTCTATGGCTGCTAGTTTTGCAGTGGCATCTGCTCGGTCATTTCCTCTAGAGACAGGGTCTGAGCCTCCTGTATGGGCAGAGCAATGAACTACAGCTAGGGCTTTAGGCAGTTTGAGAGCAGAAAGAACTTCATTAATAATTTCTGCATTAGCTATGGATTTTCCAGCTGAGGTTAAAAATCCTCTCTGGAGCCATAGCATCCCGACTGAGTGACAAATGCCAAAAGCATATCTAGAATCCGTATAAATTGTTGCCTTTTTATCCTTGGCAATTATACAGGCATGTTTCAGAGCTATGAGCTCTGCTCCTTGAGCGCTAATGTTAGAAGGTAGTGAAGCTGACCATTCAGTGGCAAATTCTGAGACTACGGCAGCTCCAGTGTAACGTATGCCATCCCTCATAAAAGAGGAACCATCGGTAAATAAAATCAGATCTGCATTGTCTAAGGGAGTGTCCAAGAGATTATCTCGAGGCTTTTCTGCCATGGACACTAATGTTTCACAGTTATGTAGTGGTTCTCCTGAAGTAGGTAAATCTGGAAGCAAGGTGGCAGGGTTAAGAGTTGAACAGCGTTTCAAGGTAATATTTTCACTATTTAATAAGGTTATTTCATACCTTGTAATTCTCTGATCCGAGAATGCCTGTGTTCTATGTTTTACCAATAATGCTTCAATCTCATGTGGGCACATTATTGTTAATGGACATCCCAATACTAAATCAACGGTTTTTGTTACTAGTAAGGCTGTAGCAGCTACTCCTCTAAGGCATGGTGGTGCTCCTGCTGCTACTGGGTCTAGTTGGGCAGAATAATAGGCAATTGGGCGCTGAGAAGGTCCCAAAGTCTGAGTTAAAACGCCTGAGGCTACTCCTCTTCGCTCATGTACATATAAAGTAAATGGCTTGTTGTAATTTGGGATGCCTAGAGCAGGGGCAGATAAGATAGCCTTTTTTAGCTCTGATAGAGCTGACAGGTGTTCAGGCTCTAATTTGAGGGGTTCAGGGACTACATCCCTTGTTAGTGCTATAAGAGGTTTAGTAATTTCCCCATAACAAGGAATCCATTGTCTGCAAAACCCTGTTGCTCCCAGAATTGCTCTTAACTGTTTTTTAGTAGTAGGAGCACTCAATTTTTGAATATTCTCAATTCGCTTGGGAGAAATAGAGCGGGCACCAGCTGTCAGAATGAACCCCAAATATTCTACTTTGGGGAGACACCACTGAACTTTGTCCTTCGAGATCTTATGACCTCTTTTGTGCAATTCCAAAAGAAGGTGTTTGCTATCTTCTTGACATGTTTTTGCATCTGTTGAAGCCAAGAGTAGATCATCTACATATTTGATTAATTTGCTATTTTTAAATGTTATATTGTCTGTGTCTTGGCTCAAAATTTGCTCAAATAAGCTCGGACTTTCGACATAACCCTGTGGCAGCCGACACCAGGTATATTGTGAGCCCTTCCAGGTGAAGGCAAAAATATGTCTGGAGTTTTCATGTATTGGTATTGAAAAAAAGGCTGAACACAAGTCTACTACTGTAAAGTATGTAGCTGTGCTAGGAATAGATGAAATAATAGTATGTATGTTAGAAACTACGGAGTGTCTCTTTATAACGTGATTATTTACTGCCCTTAGATCCTGTATAAATCTATAGATGTGCTTGCCATCGGGCCCTTTTTTTGGTTTTTTAATTGGTAGGATGGGCGTGTTGTATTCAGATTTGCAAGGGATTATTATTCCCTGTTCTATTAATGAGTTAATAACTGGTGTAATACCCTCAATTGCCTCCTTTGAGAGGGGATACTGAGGGATAGAAGGAGGTGGGCTAGATTTAGTTTTTATCTGCACAGGAACAGCAGATTTAAGCAAGCCTACATCAGAAGAAGATGTGGCCCAAAGAGACTCAGGTATATCTTTAGGTATTTCAAAAATGGAAGGCTCTTTTGCATCCTGGTTTTCCGAGAGAAGTACAGGGAGTAATTTTAAAGATTCCTCTGGTACTTCTAATGATAATGAGCCATCTGGGGAGCAGGTTATTGTGGCTCTGAGTTTGCATAGAAGGTCCCTCCCCAGCAAATTTAAAGGGGAGTCAGGCATCAAAAGGAAAGAGTGTTGTACCTCTAGGGGTCCTACAGACACCATTCTAGGAGGAAGTCTTTTAACTCTTTGGGTTATTCCTGATACTCCCATTACATTCTCTGAGCCAATAGAATAACATTGTAAATCAGGTTTTCTCTTCAATACAGACCAGGAAGCTCCGGTGTCTAATAGACAATCATAATAGGTGTTACCCACCTTTAAGGTAACATGGGGTTCATTAGTATGGGGAGGGCAGTGGATAGGGACAACGGGTAGTAGGACATCAGGGTCCGGGAAATCAAAGGTTGTATCCTCTGATTCCTGTGCCCTAGCCCCCCCCGGGCACCATCATTGTGTTTGGGATATTCCTTGGGCACCCCCCTGAAGGGCACCTCTCTGAGAGTCATTAGTACCTCGAGTAATTTTTGGACGAGCGCCATTTCTCATATATTGTTGAGTATTATCATTAAAATTTTCTTCAATTTGAGCATTGTCATTAATTTCCCAATTCCTATTTCTATAATTCTGGTTTCTAAAGTTCTTATTTCTATATTCATTATAGTTATTATTTCTAAAAGTATTATTAAACTGTGTATTCCTTCCAAACATCTTAAGAAAGGTTCTACATTCCATCATTTTGTGGCCCTTCTTCTCACAGAAGTGGCAAGTAATGGATTGATAATTGGATTTCTGGAGAGGGGCAATTGTCGTTGGTTCATTACCCTGCCCACTTTCTAATTTAGTTATCCTATCTATTAAATATCTCATTTTTTTCTTCATTTCCTCCATGTCATCATCATTTTCTTTCTCCTTTTCTTCGTTTCCCTTTAAAACATATATAGCTGTTTTTCGCAATTCTTCAAGGTCCATATCTGACCATCTTGGGCATTGTGTTTTGAAATAATTTTTAATTGCTTTGCAAGAATTGTTTACAAAGATTCTTCTAGCTTGTCTTATACTACTCTCTTTAGTTAAGTCCCAATCTAAGTATCTGTCCCCAAACTCGATAATTCTGTCCATAAATCTGGAGGGTGTTTCATTTTCCTTTTGCTTAATTTTTTCCAGTTCCATCCACTTATCTGTACTGTCCGCACATTCCTTCATGGACGTGAGGATGGCCTCTCTACAACGGTATAGTTGTAGATAATCCTCAGGATTGTTATAGTCCCATTCGGGATCCTGAGATGGCCAATGTGCTGCATTACGCCCCCTGGTTTTGTTGACATGAGCAATTATTTTATTTTTTTCACGTTCACTTAAAAAAGCCTGGAGTAAGCTCTCAACGTCCTTGTAAGACGGATTATACTGAAAAAATATGTCTCCCATCTTTTTTGTTACTAGAAAAGGATCTTGTTCATATGTGGGAATATTTCGTGTAAATTCATTTATTTCTTGGGGAGTAAACGGTATCCTATGTCTTAAAGTCACTACATCCCCATTTCGTCCTATTTCAGGTACTTCTCTTAGAGGAAACAGGCCTCTAGTTGGATTTTGCACCTGTGGGTCAGTTTGACAAGGACAGGTTTTTCTAGGGGGACAAGATCTCTCTTGCATTGGAATTTGGTTTTCTGTAGGAGAAGGAACATGAGAATCTGGGATTGCCGGGGAAGGGTTTTGGGGATTAAATTCAGACAAGATTTGCACTACACGAGAGAAGCAGTCTGTTAACTTGGCTATAGGAAAGGTATTTTCCATCTCTATTTCAGGGAAGGAAATTTCCTCATTCAAAGGTTCAGAAACAGGTCTATTTCTGGTAGAGTGGTTGTTTGTCAATTGATCCTGTAAGAAACTTTTTAGATCTTCTAATTGGGCTTGCATTTTATCCTCAATTTTTCCTATTTTATCTTCCATATTTCCCATTTTATCCTCAATATTTCCTATTTTATTCTCAATATTTCCTATTTTATCCTCAATTTTTTCTATTTTATTCTCAATATTTCCTATTTTATCCTCAATTTTTTCTATTGTATCCTCAACTTTTTCTATTTTATCCTCAACATTTTCTATTTTATCCTCAATATTTTCTATTTTATCCTCATTTTGCTTTATTTCCTCCTCATTTTGTTTTATTTTCTCCTCATTTTGTTTTATTTTATCCTCATTTTGTTTTATTTTATCCTCAATTTTTTTTATTTTTTCATCTCTAAATATAGTATTGAGGAGTACAAAAATGACAGTACCTATTAATATAAAAATTTGGAGGTATCCTTCATTCCTCAATGCCCCTACTTCTTCAGCTGCCTTATAATTGTCAAAGGATATAGTACTCATTTTTATATGTATATTTTGTAATTTCACAAAGCAAGTGGGGAGCAGGGCAAAGCAGCAAACTTTCCACAGGCTTTTTCTTTTTACAATAGGTGGCTCTGAGTCTACAACCCTATACAGGCTAAGGGCCTATTGTATTGTAAATTCTCCTTCTTTACAAAGTGTATGTGGGTGGGTCCCAGCAATCTTCTTTGGCCCTCAGGCTAAAGCCGCTAGGACCATGTGCTATCTTCCTTGAGCAAAGCCCACTTAAATTTTTAAGACTAGAAAGGCCAGGAAACAGAAAAAAAAAAATGGGTTTTAAGTTAGCTCCCTAGCTGTATTCAGCTGTTTTTTGCGGGCTAGGAGCTCCTAAGAGCTCCTTCTCCTGAGGTTCCTCCTTGCTTAGTTGATTAGGTAAGCCTGGCCTGCCTCTCTCTACTGAGCCACCTCCTTAAAGTAAAAGGAGACGGAAATGAGAGACAAAGAGGAGAAGGAAAAAAAAATCCTGTTGACCCCAATTTAACTTAAGGGGTAAAGGGAAAAGAGAAAAGGTGTTTTATACTCACCTGTTCTGGCAGCTGTGTCTTTAAGCCAAGGTATTTGGTAACAGGACTGCGGGAGTGAGCAATAAGTGGGTTGAAAAGGCAAGAAAATTCAGGAAATTTATTGAGGTTCTAGAAACCTTCCAAGCACTAAGGCAGGGCCAAGAGCCAGAGGGGGTAGCCGGGGTGGGATTTCTCCCAGGTGATAGTAAGGAGATCAGAAGACTGATAAGGTTCTTTTTCCCGTAGTGGTTAGCCAAACTGTAATGGGGAAATTTAAGGCTTCTGGGAGAAGGTTATAATATAGTAATGGTTACAAATGTGGCTACAAGATTTATATAATATTTAACAATGGCCGCCAAGGAATTTACTTATGAAATTCCTAAAATGAAACACTCAAGTCAGAATGAGGTTTATGGAGGTTTAATCACACTGGGAGTAGGGAAAAGGTTAGGGAGAGAAGGAGAGAAGAGAAAAGGGAAAGAGGCTACTCAACCTCTGACCAAGGCAGAGGGAGTTTAGGCCTAAAGGCCCAGGTGGAAAGAACCAGTCCTTAACTCACGTGACCGATCTGAAGGAAAGCTGTCTGCGGGCGTCCTCTCTCTCCAAGCTCCTCACACCAACAACCCCTAGCTCTCTCCACAGGAAGTTCCGCCAATCTCAGAGGCTGTTCCCTACCTCTCTTCCTGTGTCTCACAAATCCAATGGTTGGCTCTAGCTTGGCTTAGGACAGCCCAGGTGGGCAGTTAGTTATTTCTGATTAGTCATTGACTAGCGCATGCCCGTGTAGGTGGGTGTGCACAATTTTTGGGTGCTAGACCAAGATGGAGACTTTTAAAATTCACACCTTCTGGACCCATAAATGCTTGTTGGCAAGTACCATTAGAGTTATGTGTGTGTGTGTGTGTGTGTGTGTGTGTATGTATGATTTATTTTTAAATTAATTTTGATATATTTTGTTTTAATATGACCTTCATTTCTGAATCTCCCCCCTTCCATACCAAGTGAGCCACCCATTGTCGCAAAATATGAAAAAGAAAAGAAAAAGCATTTTAACAGAATTAGATGGCACATTCTAGAGCACAAGGAAGTCAGGAAGACCTGAGTTCAAATCTAGCCTTGGACACTTGCTCCCTCTGTGATCCTGAGCAAATCTCTTAACCCTGTATGCCTCAGCTTCAAAGGAGCTAAAGAAGGAAGTAGCAAGCCACTCTAGGCTCTTTGTCAAGAAAACCCCACAACAATGGGGTCATAAAAAATGAACACAACAGAAACAACAAAGCAATATTAATTTTTTATTAACTATATTAATCAAGTCTGTTGATATATGTAATGTTCTCCATACCTTTGCAAATGAAAAGGGGAAATATAATTTTTCATTTCTTCAGACCTAAGCATGGTTGTGAAAATTACAGTGTTCAGTCCTTTTTTTAAAAAAAATTCTTTCCTGGGGGCAGATTGGTTAGCTCAGTGGATTGAGAGCCAGGCCTAGAGACAGGAGATCCTAGGTTCAAATATGGCCTCAGACACTTGCCCAGGGTCACCCCCATTGCCTAGCCCTTACCACTCTTCTGCCTTGGAGCCAATACACAGTATTGATTCCAAGATGGAAGGTAAGGGTTTAAAAAAATTCTTTCCTTTTACATTTTCGCTACATGTAATTTTAAGGGGAAATTTTCTTCACAGATCTGCTTCTCATTTCAACCAACCCTTATGACTTTCCTTTTGTGAGTCAAGGAGAGCTCACGGTGGCAAGCATTGATGATGGTGAAGAGCTGTTGGCCACAGATGTAAGTATTTTATTTTTTAAGAAAAAACATAAAATGTCAAAACTGGAAGGAAGCAAGGATTTTCTAGTTGTAGAAAATTCATACCACATTTAGAGTTTGAAGTGAATTTAGAGATAAATTAAAAATTCCTAATTTCTTATGAATGAAAAAACTGAAATCTAGAGGTAGAGAGGTAATGACCATTTCTTCTACATGGTAAATAAATGTTTCTTAAGTTCAATTGTAGTCACACACTAGAAAGTAGAAGTCAGATCTGGATCTCAGACAAGTATTATTCCATTTAGAAAACAACAGGAGACACAATAAATCTCTATAAAATGAACTTTAGTTCTACTATATGACTTTTTAGTAAAAAATAAAATTCCTCGTGTTTATGCCTCTAAGTATTTATATTTTCTTTTTCTGATGGTGATCTATGGATTATTTGAATTAGTACTTTCTCTTGGAGGGGTAGTATCTCTGGTATGGAGGACTTGTTGTGCCCTCTTAGGGCAGCTCTCCAGCCTCTGACCCTCACCTGACACCCAGCTCTCACTTGTGGCTCCTAGTAGCTACTAGCATGCAGCAGCGGCCACACCCCGGGCAACGGCTTTGACAGGCCGGCTAAACCTTGTGAGGGTAGCCATTGGGTCATGAACCAGGGCTTTGCTCACCCAGCATGTGAAGACTGCTTCGACTGAACAGATGGAAGAAACCAATAAGAAGGTTCAACGGCTGAGATGGCGACGCAGCAAAGCACTGTGGAGTGCTTAGGGCGTGTTGGAGCACAAAGGACAACACGGCCATCCAATGCAGCTGAGGAAGTCTCCAGGTGTAATGACTTTTCGTGCCCCTAGACCCAGGCTTCCAATGCCGAGAGAGTGGGACTGTCTCTGTGCATCTACTTTTCCACTTAAATCTCCTTCACGCACAAGTGTCTTTGTGCACATTCATCTATACACTGTAAACCTCAAAATTTCTTAGACTTATAAATGTTGGAAATTTCACCATTGGGAAATTTCATACTTGGAAAATTTCTTACTGATAGT
Source organism: Monodelphis domestica (assembly GCF_027887165.1). NCBI lineage: Eukaryota > Metazoa > Chordata > Mammalia > Didelphimorphia > Didelphidae > Monodelphis > Monodelphis domestica. The sequence continues at coordinate 242,620,578 of NC_077228.1, read as the reverse complement.
CTATTGAAATGTGAACCCCCTTGGCATGGGAGGTTCCTTCTCCTCCCTACTTAAGATTACTTTAGGACAGAAACCTTTTGCTGAACAATGGAAAGGATTTTGACCTATGCTTAAGCACAGAACAGGAATTTCTTTGAGTCATGATTGATTTTAGAATTGATACAATAGAGATAGTTGGAATGACAGAACCAGGTTTTGGAAAATACAATTTCCACCCCACTCAGTCCTAACAGGATTTAGGAAGGGCTGCAGCATAGATCAAAATTTAATTATTCCAATCTCTACCCTACTCAGGGTAACAGGATTTAGAAAGGGCTGTAGCAAAAGATCAAGATTTAATTATTTGAGAATATGACCTTCAACAGACATGTGCAAAGCCACAGACCTCTGGGCGGTCCTGGGTTAAGCTAGAGCCACCATTGGCACAGGGAAAATGATGGACAGTGATTGGTAGATGTGAGAACTGAGGGGAGGGAACTTGGATGGTTTCCTTAAAGATAGAGGGGTCTGAGGACTGAAGGGGGGTTGTTTGGAGAGTTTTGGCTCTGAGTGGTTGGAGAGGTGCTCTGAGAAGCTTTCTCTGAAGGAAGCTGTAGGTGGAGGCCCCGGAGACTTTTTCTCCATTTTGGTCACGTGAGTAATAGGGACTGATCTCCTTTCTTTGCCCCAGCTATCTAAGGGCTTGGGCCTTTTGGCCCAGCCTATACAGAGGGGTATTTAAGCCCTATTCCCTTCTCTCCCCTTTCTCTCTCTCTCTCTCTCTCTCTCTCTCTCTCTCTCTCTCTCTCTCTCTCTCTCTCTAATTCCTTTCTTCCTCCTGTTTGTAATTAAACTCTATAAAAGGCTGACGGCTGACTTGAGTTTTCATTTAGGAATTACATAGCTGAATTCCTGGGCAACCTTAAATTAATATATATCAGTCTTTTAAAGTGATTTCCTTGTCACAACACCATAGATGAAAATGCACAAAGACAATCATCATCCTTGGTTACCAAGAGACTACTACTATTTATATTTTAAAAATTAGTTTCACAGTCATTATTTAATTTTATTTTAATAGTTTCCCTAAGAAGTAGAGATAACAGGCATTGGTTCAATTTCATTTGACAGATGAAGAAACAATGGCTTGAGAAATTTAAGTTACTCTCCTCAGGTCACAAAATGATGAGTGACAGAGTTGAGATTACACTACAGTGTAATCCTCACTCCTAATCTTCACTTGCCTCCTCACTAACATCTTTTTTTCTCATTTCCCAAAATCTCCAGATTTCTTCATTAGGCACATGACTTGCTATCCCAGAGAAATTAGACTTCTGGCTCTTCAGTGTGATAAAAGTTTATCAATGGCCTTCTCCCTCCCATGAAAGCTATAGAAAATGAGACTAGACTGTGCCTTCCAAGTTGGAGTACAAATAGTAAAAATCCCAATCCTGGACATAGGAGTGTTACTCTAAAGCCTAGTGTCCATTCTTCCTCTTGTAACATTCCATAAAAATATCTTTCCTAACAAAGTTGAAAACATAGAAAAAACAATGTTAATTTTAATTTTTTTAATATATTTGTTGTTAAGAAGGCTTTGTTATTGGGCAGATTGAGATGGTTGCAAAATCGAATCATCAGGCACAGCATGTTTAATTACTTCCTTGGTAAAATGAGGAGGCAGGACTAAATGGTGTTCTTTTAGTGGAAATGGTATCAAGTTTGAAATCTACATACCTAAATTTAATTCCTGGTTCTGACATTTACTACATATGTTAGGATAGGAAATAATTGTGGCTTAGTGGCAAGAAGCACCGACTTTGGAGTTAGAGAACCTGGATTTCAATCTCAGCTTGGCCATTTGCTACCTATGTGCTTAAGTCTCTGAATCTCCATAGGCTCATTGTAAGAATTGGACTAGAATTCTAGAGTTCTTTACCTGGAGTACATGAACTTGATTTAAATATATATATATATATATATATATATGTATATATATATATATTATAACTGTATTTCAATATTATTGGTTTCCTTCATGGTTCTATGTATTTTATTTTATGCATTTAAAGATTTTTCTGAAAAGGAGTCCATGAGCTTCACCAGACTACTAAAGTAATTTCTGATACAAAAAGGTTAAATACTCCTTGGGATGATCTTTAAGGTCCTCTTCTATCTCTAACATTCTATGTTTTGTAGTATCCAGATCAGGAATCACTGCCTCTTTAGAATTAAGCCTGTTGGATTACAGGCCAGGAGAGCTGAACCTCTCAATAGTTCTCAGTGCTTGTAGCAGCCAGAAAACAAACCTACAAATCAATGAAGAGAAGCAGTTGGAGAACAATGATCCCAAATAGCTTTATGCTAGGGAAATTCAAAAGTTCTTCCTTGAATCCTCCCAAGACATCTCAAAAGAGCACATTTTTTTAACTCTCATCCCTGTGTTGTGCTGGAGTCAACTCTTAACTGCTTGAGAGAATCTTTTGTTAAATTTTCATTATGAACATTTACTCAGAAAACAGGCAAATTACAAACATTGGCTCGACTTATTGTTTTGATGATTGTCTAGACATAAGAAAAAGGTGGGAAAGTGTGTTAATAATTAATTAAGCTTAAAAAATGTGTAACATGTACATTTCCCCTCCCCACTGAACTGGTTATTAAATACTTGCCAGCATACCTGTTTCCACTTCATCCTACTCTGTGTGCAAAGCACATAAACACTCCCTCTACCTCCTATCCTCAGAGAGATATTTTTGAACTTCTGTGATCCAATAAGAATATGATTCTTTTTACTCCAGAATGCTATAGATATCCTGGGCTTTAGTTCAGAAGAGAGAATTGGAATCTACAAGCTGACAGGAGCTGTGATGCATTATGGGAACATGAAGTTCAAGCAGAAGCAACGAGAGGAACAGGCAGAACCTGATGGAACTGAAGGTAAAGTCATTGGATCAGAACACAGGATCAAAAGATCTTCCCAGTAGAAATGGGTTCAAGAATTGACAAGACAGAGAGAAGCATACCTTGCTTTAAGTGTCTTCTATATTCCTGGGAAATGCATAAACACAGAATTTTAGTCTAATTAAATCATATCAATGCAAAAAGAAATCTTATACTACAAATAGGTTTAAATAGAAAGAGTAAATATGTTTTTATATATGAATATATATCCTATAAGAAATCCAAAAATCCTCTTGTCTAGTACTTAAGCTAGTATTTTTTATATAGGCTTTTCTTATAGTGAAAGCACAACCTGGACCCTAGAATACATAAATGTTTATTGACCAAATGACCTACATAATTAGAATGAAATGGAATGGAATAGAATGGAGTTATCATAGGCAACATCTCAAGTTGAGAAGGAAGTTTTTAACTCTGTTTCCATGGAGAAGCAACTTTATTTCTCTCTACTTTAGTTTCTTCCTCTGTAAAATAAAAATGGACTATTGGATCTCCAAGATCCCTTTTTTCTCTAGAAATTTGTGTTTTCCTAATCATCTACTTGAAGGAAGGAAGGAAGGAAGGAAGGAAGGAAGGAAGGAAGGAAGGAAGGAAGGAAGGAAGGAAGGAAGGAAGGAAGGAAGGAAGGAAAGGAAGGAAGGAAGGAAGGAAGGAAGGAAAGGAAGGAAGGAAAGGAAGGAAGGAAGGAAGGAAGGAAGGAAGGAAGGAAGGAAGGAAGGAAGGAAGGAAGGAAGGAAGGAAGGAAGGAAGGAAGGAAGGAAGGAAGGAAGGAGCCGAAGTTATTGGAAGACCTGGGTTTACATCTTGCCTCTGAACATATTGTCAATGTAATTTTGTACAAATCACTCAACCTTTCAGTGACCTAGACAATTCTCTGAGATTAATTTGCAAAAGAATTATGGATATGCATTGATAAGCATTCCATACAACTAATGAATTATAGGTATAATTTTCCATTTTTAAAAAATATTAATAAATCCTTGATGGTGGAAGGAAAAGAAAGAAGGGAGCCCTATGTTGATATTGTAGAGGAAGGGAGCAGTCAAATTAAAACTAAAACCTCTATTCCTTCCCACCATAGACAATTTTGAAGGAGAAGCGGCCTGAGGTTAGGAAAGACATAGTCCAACTTCCTCCAGTAATGCCAGAAGGACTGAACAGCTCCCTAAATACCTGGTCCCAAGGAACTGCTTCAAATGATATGGAGGTCAAATTACAATTATGCTTCCTAAGCTTTTAGCTAACAGTCCTCTAAACTTCTATATTCATGCATTGTTATACTGGTAGAAAATTTTTCATAGGTTAGCATGATGTCTAATTCTAAGTGCTGTAGGAAATGTGAATAGCGAAATGGAAAGAACAATGAATTAGAAATGAAAAGACCCTGAGTTCAAACTGCTGGCTATGTCAAGCACTATCTATCTATCTTGGGAAAGTCATATTTAACTGTGAGAAACTCGGATTCCTGATTTGTAAGATAAGGATAATAATTCTAACACTACCTACCTCACAGGTTAGGAAGGAAGGAAAGGAAAAGAAAAATTTGAAGATGAATCTGAAGTTGCCAATCAGAGCAACTTGAAAGATTATATTGTCCTGGAAAGAAATAGAGAAGTTCAGAATGGAATGGATTTAGGAAAAAAAAATTAATACCATAATGGACATATTTTATTTTGACATTAATAACAATTTATATCTTTAGAATTCTTTAATGTTTTCAAAGTACTTTCCTTGCAATAGTCCTAGGAGTTATAGGCAAACTAATAAACCCATTTTACATATGAGGAAAATGAAGGTCAAAGAAATTAAGGGTTACAGCTATTAAAGATTAGAGCTGGGACTCTTACCCAAGTCTTCTGATGCCCAAACCATTTTTTAGAACTTCAGAGGAGGGGTGATATCTTTCTTGGCTGGGAAAAAAAAAGAAAAAAAATCAAAGAAGAAGTTTTTGAGCTGGGCATTGAAGAATGCAGCCTTTTATTGCTTGTCTTATGAACTCTTTTGGTTCATAATGAACTTGCAAACCATTAAAAATCCCCAAATCAGACACACTGTTGTCTAGCTACATCTTCCCCATCTTGTACTTGTAAAGTTCATTTTTCGGATGAAAGAGAAAGACTTTATGATTATCTCTTATTAAATTTACGCTTACTAGATTTTGCCTGGTATATTAAATTTTTTCATATTAGATTTAGTCTGTTGAAATCTGCTTTCTTGTAATATAGCAAAGATGTTTGATTATGCCCCTTCCTTCTCTTTTAGAAATTCTTAAATGATGTTATCTCTTTAAACCAATATTTCTATCATTTCTAATCCAACAGGTTTCTCCTTGATGGGAATCAGATGCTGAATAAACCCATATTGATTGCTGTACCTTTTAAAAAAATGAAATTATTAAAGAAATCAGTCAGAATATATTAAGCATCTTCTATTTGCCTTGTGCTAAATGCCAGGGTTATAAATGAGAGGTCATAGATTCAAATCTGACCTCAGACATTTCCTAGCTCTGTGACCCTGGAAAAGTCACTTAACTTCAATTTCCTATCTCTTACCATCTTACCCTTATCATCTGCCTTGGAACTGATACTTAGTATCCATTATAAAACAAAAGGTACACGTTTTTAAAATAATAATTATAACAAGGCATATCCTTCAAAGAACTCTTTCTATTATGGGTCTCATTCCACTTAGTGTCAAGTGATACTAATCTGGTAAAATCTTTGCATTTAGTTCTATCTAAGTTAGCCTTTCTTTGTTCTTTTTCAGGGTAAACATCTGATTTTATTACTAGCTTCTTTTCTTCTCCTGCAAATTTCTTGGTATCTATTTCTATTTTTATTTCTACATTCTTGCCACACTCTATGAAATCTTGCTCCAAAGTTTACTTTTTTTTTCTTTTTGAGTACACCACCATTCTTCCAATCACAACTTCAGTCATACACTATTCTTCACTGTCACCATCTAATCAGTTGCCAAGTCATTAATTTTACTTCTTTGATATCTCTTTTCTCTCTCCTATTATTTCTGTTCCCACCATGGTTTCTCATCTATCTTAGATAGATTATTTTAAAAACTTCCTAACTGGTCCCTCTCCCTCCAGGATCTTTCTCTATAATCCTTTCTCTCCATGACTGCCAAATGGATCCTAATGTACAGTTTTTTTAACACATCACTTGCTTTGCTAAAGAAGCTGCAGTAGTTGCCAATTGCTTCTAGAATAAAAATTTAACTCCTCTATATAGCATTTAAAACCTATTATTATCTGACTGCCATCACTCCAGTCTCATTACACATTCCTTGACCTTCCTCTCCTCTCTACTACATGTTCTACATTCAAGTCAAACTGCCTATTTTCTGTTCCCTTATATGCAACACTACGTCTCCTTTTGCTATGTCTTTGGTCCCTTATTTGGTCCCTTATTCTTGGAAAATCCTTTTTCCTTATCTCTGTTTTTGGAACTTCTCACTCCCTTCAGGGATCAATCCAGTGATAACCCTTACCATCAGCCCGACCCGATTCTTTAATGCTATAAGTACTCCTATACCAAAAAAGCCAAAAAAAACCTTTAATAAATTCTATTTATTTTTATTTTATTTTACATTGTTTTATTTAAGCTTCTTGACCATGGGGATTGTTTCATCATATATTCATATATCTTTATACATAAAATATACGTATCATCTTTTTACATATTGTATACAATATATTAGCACAATGTGTAGTGTACAGTAAGTATTTAATCATACTTTTTGAACTAAAAATATATATCAGCCATTTCTTTCATCCCATCCACTTTTAATTTTTTGAAACTTTTAGATTTACAAATACCTTCTTCCCAACTTTTCTTAGGTACATTCCAGCTCTTAGCCAAAGAATTGCAATTTCCATATCAAATAAGATTTTATTTGTCATGTCTTAGCACAGTGCCTGGCACTTATTATTGTAATCAGAAAAAACAAATCTCATTCTTAGAAGCTATCTTCTTAACCAGTGTTCAATTATCAAATCTGCCTTGCTCTTCTGAAGCCCTTGCTTTTGATTGACAGCAGTGATGAAAAATATCCTTCAAGTGTTTACAGTCTTGTTCAAGAAGAAGTAATTTTTAGTTTTGGCTCTAATACTCATAGTTGTATTGTCATAGATAAGTTACCACCTCTCTGAGTCTGTTTCCTGATTTGTGTAAAGGGAGTGCTAACAGTATTTGTGCTACTTATGTCACGGTGTTATTCAAAAAACATTTGATACACCCTAAAGTGGTATAAAATTTATTTACAGTTACATGTCATGTTCTTGTGTATATGATATATTCTAATACATTAAAAAGGCAGAGAAAATTCTAAGACTTAATTGAACACTGGGATATGGGATATGGTTAGTCTTGTAGGGACTAACCCTATTTCTCTTTTTGTCATAGTGGCTGATAAAGCTGGGTACCTTATGGGTCTAAATTCTGCTGAAATGCTTAAAGGTTTGTGTTATCCAAGAGTGAAGGTTGGAAATGAATTTGTGACTAAAGGACAAAATGTCCAGCAGGTAAGTTTTGCTATTTTAAATCAGTTCTATTGTGGGATTTTGATTGTAACTAAAAAATACTCATTTGGAACCATTGGTTTTTTTAAGGTGATTAATTCTGTGGGTGCCCTGGCTAAAGCTGTCTATGAGAAGATGTTCCTTTGGATGGTCACTCGTATCAACCAGCAACTGGACACCAAGCAACCCAGACAGTACTTCATTGGAGTCTTGGACATTGCTGGCTTTGAGATCTTTGATGTGAGTAACCAAATACTAAATACATACATCATACTTGATTTACTGTAGCATTCCTTGTTTCTCCAGTCTTACTCAAAGCTTTTGACACACAGTTCAATAGCCTGGAACAGCTGTGCATAAATTTCACCAATGAGAAATTGCAACAGTTTTTCAACCATCACATGTTTGTGCTGGAGCAAGAGGAATACAAGAAGGAAGGGATTCAGTGGGAGTTCATTGACTTTGGGATGGATCTGGCTGCTTGCATTGAGCTCATTGAAAAGGTTTGAAAATTTTTGCTTACTGTAGAGAATAAAGGATGAGTTAATTATTCCTGTATAGTCACCAGTCTCCCTTGCTGGGCTACCACTTTTATAACTACATTCTCTGTTCCATATGTTCTTAATATGTTAGATATTAACAAATTGAAGTTCAAATAAAATTAAACATCATTGCTCTGAGATATCCCTATAGGAAATTTCTCTATGCTGGCCAGAAAGGATGTGGCATTTCCTTTTCATCTAAACTGTCCAAAATCCTTAAGAGTAGCCTTAAGATGACAAAGTGACATGCCATAAAGGTAGGGGTGAATTAAGGCCGGAAAGGAGATTCTCTTTCTTCTGGACATGGCTACAGGAGAGGTAAAAATCAAGATGAGGCTACAGTCAAGTACATTTTCTAAATCCTAAAGTGATCTTCAGTATATCTTCAGAAAGTCATGGGACTGGTGGAGGTGGGAAGGGAGGGGAGACTAGAAGGGACTACCTTTTCACCCTAAAACCACCTAAATGACTTTCTAACAGCAGAAAGTGTTTGTAGCTGATACTGGAAGCTACAGTGGTATAGTGAAAAGGGCATTAAACTCTGAATTAGTTGGGTGAATTCATGTTCTACCTCTGATGCTGATTTGATGTGTGACAAGATAATGTACTTGACCTCTCACAATTCTCTCCTCTTTAAAACTCTGACAAATGGGGAAAATAACACTTGCAATACTTACTTCCCAGGGCTATTACTAGGAAAGTATTTTGGAAGCTAAGTGCTCTAGAAACATGAAATGTTATTACCAAGCTGAAACTGAATAACAAAAATTGTTTCCTTCAAGTCTTCAGTTTTTTTGTGCCATTGTACCGACTGTAGATCCCCCCTCTCAGGATTGATTAGTTTTGTTCTAGACTTCTACTAGAATTGAGATTTAACAGCTCATGGCTTTCACATCTTTTACCTATGGTGTGCATAATGCATATACCTTTTTTAAAGAGAAGAGAGAGATATCAAGTGTCTGTTGCCTTCTTTTCAGCCAATGGGCATTTTCTCCATCTTGGAAGAAGAGTGTATGTTCCCCAAGGCAACAGATACATCTTTCAAGAACAAGCTATATGACCAGCATCTTGGCAAATCCAATTACTTCCAGAAACCCAAGCCTGCCAAAGGGAAGACTGAGGCCCACTTCTCTCTTGTGCATTATGCTGGCACCGTGGACTACAACATTGCAGGCTGGCTAGATAAGAACAAAGATCCCCTGAATGAGACCGTGGTTGGGTTGTACCAGAAATCCTCATTAAAATTGCTTTCTTTCCTTTTCTCCAGCTATGCTGGTGCAGAATCAGGTATGATCTTTTTCCCTCAGGGAAGCTCTGCAGTCAAATCTCTGCAGTCATGCCTTTATATGTGGCACTCAGTAGTATTCCAAAGATGTCCATGAGCAACAAGAGTCCAAATATAGTCCATTAGATAGAGTTCAATTTGCTTATCCATTTTGGGTTTCTCCTCTTGGTTCTTTCTCTCTACTAGTCTAGAACCAAACAGAGGTTTCAGAGATGATATTTACCACAGAGTTTAGGCTTGAATGACTAACAAGATTTTTTGTGGAATTCTGCCTTTGACTGACATGATGTTTTGTGTGTAATAACAATTAATTAACTAACTAATCAATACTCATGAAATGGATAAATGAACAGATGTTACTAAAACTAAGAAAAAGCTCACTAAGTCCAAATAAAGATGGGTAATGAAATTTAAGAACTTGGAAAGATGAAAAGTTTTATCATAAAATACTTTTAAAGGAATGCAATTTTATTACTTTTGAGTATACATTCATATATATCAAAAGATCTATAATTATCCTTGTGAGTTCTCCTTCCACTCACATAAATAGTCTCCTTTCATGTCATAATAGTCCTCTGTGGCCAGAAATCATTTCTTATCTGGTGGATAATGTTCTAGGGATGAATAATGATGGTGATGAATAGTTCTTAATTTATCAGGGCTGATTTTTTTAACAACTATATATTATGGACTCTGTAACTGAAGCCTAAACAGCATCATATGAACTTGTCTTTTGCTAGCAAAGCCTTTGAGAACCTAGAGTCACCTCCACACTTCAAGGAAGCATCAAAGTAGGACTTAAGGCATATAATGCCTTTCACAGTCTGGCTCCTACCTACCTTTCTAGATTAATTTTATAAGGAATTTAATGTAGGGATAGCTAAAACACTGGATAACAGCATGAAAATGCAAAAAGGTCTTGAGAGACTAGAAAGAATTGGCAATAACTGGATGTTTAATATCTTTAATAAGAATAAATGTAAATTCTGACACTTGCTTCACAAAAAAGTCTTTATATTTACAAAATGTTGGTCTCAAGGTTTAAGAGGAGTTTGTTGAAAAAATCTAAGGGTTTTATTAAAGTTGACTTTGGCCTTAGTTTTTTTGTTTGTTTGTTTGTTTTGTCTTGTTTTTTTCTGTGTGACATGGTATCCATTTTTTTTGGCTAATGCAATCATCAGCTACCTTAAGTGAGAAATAGCATTCAGGAATAAAGAGGAGATGATACTACTGTACATTTCTCTGATTAAAGCCTATCTCTATAACAAATTTTGGTTCTGGCTATACTATTTAGAAAAGTCATTGATAAGCCAGAGAGCATTCAGAAAAGATCAACCAAGATGATGAATGGCTTTGAGCCCATGTCACATAAAGATCAGTTGAAGTTGCTACTAATATTTAACCTAGAGAAAATAAGATTCTTCAATGGCGACAGGATAGTTATTTTCAGATATTTGAAGAGTTATCATATGGAAAAGGAATTTAATTAATTTTGTTTGACCCCATAGGGCAAAACAAGGAATAATGAATGGAAGTTGCTAAAAAGCTCATTTAAGCTTAATATCAGGAGAAACATCCCTAACAATTAGTGTTGTCAAAAGTGGAAGGGGGTGCCTTAAAGGTAGAGGGTTACCCATCATCCAAAGCTCTCCAGCAGAGATTGTATGATCACTTGTCAGATATGTCAGAGTAAGGATATCTCAGAAATTCTGTGATGCTGATACTTTCCTAAATGTACATTCTTACCCATCCAAACTGGAATACTAGCTATTTGTCAAACTTGACATTCCTTCTCCTATCTCCATGCCTTTGCATGGGTAATTTCTCATTTTTGGAATTGACTTCTCATATTTCCCTCTCAGCATCACTAGTTCCTTATAGGTTCATGTGCAACCTCCCAGCTGAGGTGTTTCTTAAACCCTAGTCCATCTCCCAGCTGCTAGTGCCCTTTTCAACCCCAAATCATTTTGAATTTATTTCTCTATATCTATACATTCCCCTAGTAGAATCTAATCATCTTAAGGGTAGGGACTATTTTATTTTTGTCTCAATATTCCCAGTATCTAGCACAATGTCTTATTCATAGGGTCTTAATTAAAATATTATGAATGATTATAAATCAAATGAAAAATGAAAAACTAGTTTTTTAAACTGCAGTTTTTTAAAACTACAGTAAGGGCTAAAAAATCAGGGTTAAGTGACTTGCCAAGGATCACGTCAGTATGGAATCTAGAAACCCCAAACTTATAGCTGTAGGATTTTTAATAATAACTAAAAGAGAGAGGAAAGAAAAAAAAGGTCTTTCAGTCAAATGAGCAGAGCAAAGAGAGACAGAGACTCATACTTGCAGCACTTTACCAAAAGCACAAGCTCTGAAAAAAGAACCCCATAGCATGGGTCTCAGCCAAATTTATCTCCTAAGCATCCTTATGTAAAATGAGGATGTAACTTAAAAGGATGCTGGGAATGTAGCTCAGGTGTGGCAAATTTTCCACCTGCACATTCTCTCCCCTCCATGATCCCTTGGGAGACCGGTCTCCCCAATGGATCATTTTAAATATAATTAACTAAAGTATACACAATTTTACACAGGAAAAATACAACAACTTGGGGATAAGGAAACAAAAGGGAATCAAGAAAAAAACCAATTAGGTGCAGTCCCCTTTTGTACAACAAAGCACATATAAACAAATGTATTCAATCAGTGTCACTTAAAGAGGAGTAGAATATAAAGGTTCTTACCCAAGAATTTAGATGCATTTTCTCTTACCTTAGTAATGGTCCACAGTGTGAGTGCAAATGAGGTATAAAACCAATAATACATTGAAGATACAAAATTTTCACACAAAAAAAATACAAAATGCAAATCAAGTCAGTACAGGTCACTAATACAAGTCACTAATATAGTTTTTCTATGAGGTAATATAGGTACAAAGAAAATACCAATTATTCAAAATTCACAAAATACAAGTTTTCCAAATTCAGGTTGTTATAGACTTTCATCAAGGCACAAATAAAGATAAGGGAGGTCAAATACAGGAAGGCAAAAATAAAGTAAGGGGGTAGACAGGTTCTTTTTCTTTGATATGTTTAAGGGGAGACAAAACTGAAAAGGGTTAATAGCAACGAAACAACAAAAGCAATTGAGTTTAAGGGGTACCACCTTCTGCCCCACATGGAGGGGCATTAGCACCCTGAGCAGTTCATGGATGAGCTGCACTTAAGAGATATTGTTGTGGTGTCATTTAGTTTGAGTTATCAGTTATTTGATTTAAATTTCTAGAAAATTTGTAAGTTCTAAAATTATAATTTCTAAATTAATTATTATAATTATAATTTCTATATCTATTTTCCCATTGATTATTATTTTTGATTACTTGGAAGAAATTTCTACAATTCATCATTATGTGGCCCTTCTTTCCACAGAAGTGGCAGGTAAGGGATTGATAATTGGGTTCTTGGAAAGGAGCAAGTGGCATTGGTTGAGTATCATGCCATTTTTAGATCTGATGAACCCCAAGTTTTAGGACTAGCTTGTAAGTTGGAGACCCCAAAACTTGTACTTGTTCCCTGTTCCTGTGAGAATCCACCCTGAAGGGAATCTCAGGCTAGCAGTTTCAAATTGAATAATGGACTGCAAGGTAAAAGACAATCATTTGGTGGAGGCTAATCCCAAGCTGTGTGACTCTTTCTCTAGTGCAGTAGGCAGTGTGTCTGTCTTGTAAACTGAAGGTCCTGAGTTTGATCCTTGGAAGGAGGATGATATACTGGGAGAGGCTTCTGGAGACAAGAAGAGTCACTCGGCTTGGGCTTAGCCTCCATGGATTGTCCATTATTCAGTCTAAAACTGCTAGCCTGAGATTCCCTTTAGGGTGGATTCTCATGGGAACAGGGAACAAATACAAGTTCTAGGGTCTCCAACTTACAAGCTAGTCCTAAAATTTGGGGTTCATCAGATCTTACTAGGCTATAAGTTTGGGGTTTCTAGATTCCATGTTGACAATCACATAGCTCAAAAGTATCTGAGGCCAAATTTGAACTCAGGTCCTCCCAGCTCCAGGCTTAGCACTCTATCCACTGTGTTATCTAGCAGCCCACCAAAAAGATGATTTTCAAAAGGCCCACATGATGAAGTACATAGACATGTAGATCTCTGTGCCACAATTATTCTGTTCTTTTGACTCAGTGAGAATCATATCTATTTAATCATAAATTCTGAATCAGTGAATGAATTGAGTTGCTGATTTCAGATACCAATATACTCAAATTCTAATTCATGCTCTTTCTCTGAATCTCCTTTCTTTGACATCTTCTGCAGATTGTATTTCCATCCAATCTACTCACAACTGTACAAACTACTTTAAAATCTTACTTTCTATATGAGTATAAAGAATTCAGATTTTCTACACAAAAATACAGTTTGTCAAGGCCCACTTTATTGTACCCAACAACTCACATTCCAGAAAGATATCATCAACACACCCATTTAGAAGGACCCTTGAGCCGGCTCTATTCTATCTGTAGATATATAGACTATAGTGTTGAGGACTGAACTTGCTAATAGGAAGATTTGGGTTTAAAAACCACTTGAGGTTCTTACAAACTATGTTACTCTAGGCCAGTCACTTAATTGCATTTAGATTTATGCACAATAGCCTCAAAAGTCCCTTCTAGATTTAAGTTTATAATCTGTTTCTTTCTTGGAAAAAAAAAGTATTTTATGGCTCAACCTTGCTGTTTCTTCCAAGGTGACTCTGGTGGCAGTAAGAAGGGCGGGAAAAAGAAGGGATCTTCCTTTCAAACTGTATCTGCTGTGTTCAGGGTATGTAGTTGTCCCTTTCCCTCTGATTTCTCTCTCCTAATCACACAAATCCTCCACCAACACCCAGTCACTTGATCATTTGTTTTGATGCCCATTGGCACCAAGTGGTAAAAAAAAAAACATCTTAAAATTCCTTAATTTGATTTGTGTTGCAGGAAAATTTAAGCAAGCTGATGACCAATCTAAGGAATACTCACCCTCACTTTGTGCGCTGTCTAATTCCAAATGAGTCAAAGACTCCTGGTAAGTAAATGATTTATGGCCTTTTGGTATTGACTTTTAAAGGGTTATTAAATGTTTATTAACAACAAGGGTCTTCAGTCAGCATAAATAATGTGCCCTGTAGTTTGCTAGAGCTCTACTTTCAAGTAGTTTAAGTTTCAAAGATAACTAAAATAGAAAAGACATGAGGCACTACTGTAAAAAGCAGAGATCATTTTCCTGTGAGACAGATGAAAGAGTGCAGAATATGCAAGCTGATGGGTTCAAATCCTATACCAGTCACTTACTAACTGGATGATCTGGGAAAAATAACTGTTTGCCTCAGATTCCTCATCTGTAAAATAGGGATAAGTATAGCAACAAATCGCCCAGGATTGTTGGGAGGAGAAAATGAGACAAAAACATTTTCAAACTTTAAAGCACTATACAAATACAAGCCATTAGCTATTATTTCCTTCCCCTCAATTCTCATCCTCTACCCACTTCTATCACTCATAGAATCATAGATTATTAGAGCTAAAAGGCACTTCTCCTCTGCATTTCTTCAGAATTGATGCATACAGTGGTACTGACTGGAACAGATCAATGTTGAATGTTTAGATTCAATGTGTATCAGTCCAAATGAACCTTGCATCCTCCTTCCCTCACCTCCTAATTGACAAACCTAGAATGGGAGAGTCAAAATATCACTTGCCTTAGGATTATTTTTCCCTTTTCTGGTGCTCATTTCTTCCCTCTTTTCCTTCAGGTAAATGTTGAACAACCTAGAGATTTTTCTTCTTTCACAGCCTTCTCCTCACAAAGCAACTCCCTTAATTATTCCTGTTTTCCCAGGTATGATGGACCATTACTTGGTCATGCATCAGCTGCGCTGTAATGGAGTATTGGAGGGCATTAGAATTTGCAGGAAAGGATTCCCCAGCAGGATCCTCTACGCAGATTTTAAACAACGGTATTTAGCCTTTTCCCTTGATCTCTTAACTTTTCCAAATTGAAACAGACCTTCTCTTTTACTATCTCTGGAAATACTTCTTAGGCATGTAGCTGAATGAAGATTCAAAGACTGCATGAGTTTTCTTTAATTGATTTTTGTTATACATACATTGATCCACTTGAATCTAAAAACTAAGGATCAATCTCTGCAGATGCTCAGAAACAACAGTTCCCAGAACACAGAGCATTTTCACAAACCTCTGATCTCTAATATCTCTTAACTCAAAACATTGCACCCTAAATTCTGATGCTGCCCAGGCTCCATGAGACCCATGAGATATAGTTCAGGAGATTGCAGGAACTAGATAGTCAAGGTAATGCTTACCTGTATATGATTTTTCCTAACTAGCTTAAATCATCTTTGCAAAGAAAGCAATTTGTAAATCTTAAAGAATTCTGCAAACATGAGCTGTCATTATGACAGGAGTATAGGGAACATTAGCATATAAATCATGAAAAGCAAGAAGACCAACATAATTATATCAATGGATGCCCAAAGAGTCTGTAACAAAATACTATACTTATTTATTCAAATTCCTTCCCTTTTGTCTTAGAATTCAAATCAGTTCCAAAACAGAAGAGTGATACAGGCTGGGCAATTGGTGTTGTCACTTGCTCAGGGTCATACAGCTAGGAAGTATCTGAGTATCTGAGACTAGATTTGAACCCAAGACCTCTTGTCTCCAGATCTGGCTTTCTGTCCACTGAAGTGGCTACCCCTACTGTACTTATTTGTGAGAGAGAGGGGAAAAAAATACAACCCTAAACACCATAGGTATAAAAGTACCCTTTCTATGATATCTATATCGAGAGAGAGAGAGAGAGAGAGAGAGAGAGAGAGAGAGAGAGAGAGAGAGAGAGAGAGAGAGAGAGAGAGAGAGAGGCTCTGTGTGGAGGCCTGAGAGGAATTATGTTGAACCCCTCTCCTTAATTAAAGAGTGGTTTTTCTGACTATTTAATAGTTCTGTGTTTTTCCAGTTCAACATACCAAAAGCTAGCATTATTTACTATAAACAACTATCAGAAACTTGCTAATAAATAAAACAGTAATGCAAGGTTGCCCTCTTCTTCCCACTATTATCTACCATAGTTATAAACATGTTAGAACTAGAGCAATAAAAAAAGGAAAAGGAATTAAATCATTACTGACAAAAAAAGAGGCAAATTAAACTTATTTGCAAGATAGAGGGGTATCTAGGCAGCTCTACAAATAGAGAGCCAGATGAAGAGGCTGGAGTTTCTGCGTTCAAATCTAGTCTCACACACTTCTTAGCTGTGTGACCCTGGGCAAATCAATTAACCCCAATTGCCCAGGCTTTGCCATTCTTCTACCTTGGAACCAATACTTAGTTTCAATTCTAAAATGGAAGGCAAGGATTAAAAAAAAAAGATGGAATGATGTTTTACTTAAAAAATTTAAGAAAGTCAGAAAACAAACTAAATGATTTATACTTTCTGGAATGTAGGAATACAAATCCTATCCAACATCTTTACATAGCAAAACAAAAGCCCAGAAGGGAAATCTTAATCAAAATAGCTACAAAATATCCAAAATGTCCTGAATTCAACTTTACCAAAATGGTCAAGACTTATCTAAATACAATTGTAAAATTTATTTTACAGAAATAAAGCAAAGCTTAAATAATTGGGAAGATGTTCATTGCTCGTGGTTGAGCTATTTTGACATAATAGAAATAGGACAGCTAAGGTCAGTGGATATAGAGTGAGGCCTGAGGACACAAAGTCTTGTGTTCAAACATGACCTCAAGACACTTCCTAATTGTATGACCCTGGTCAAATCACTTGTCCCCAATTGCCCAGCCCTTGCTGTTCTTCTGCCTTGTAAGTGATATTTAGTATCAATTCTAAGATACTATCCAAATTAACAAACATTTAGTATAATGGCAATCAAATGACCAAGGAGTTACTTTATAGTAAGCAAAATAATAGCAAATTTCATTGGGAGGAACAAGACTAAAATCTCAATAAAACAATAAAACAAAGAAGAATGGGGAGGATACATTTATAGACTCAAAATTATTATAAAGCAGTAATCATGAAAATCATTTTTATATGGGTTAAAAAGGAGAAAAGTAGATTTATCAAACAGACTGAGTAAGAACAACAATAAAACTTTAAAAACTCAGTGTTCAATAAGCTCAAGAACTACTAGGGGAAGGACAAGAACTATAGAGAAAACTGGAAAGCAATTTGGCAGAAAATAGATTTATACTAGTTCCTTACAGACAGAGGTGAAGTGTTAAATATTTTAACAATTGGCTTCCCCACCTCCCCCCCAAAAAATACAACATATTTTTTAAAACCCAGAACTGGTTAGGAACTTGGGATCAAGTGTGCCCAATGCCACACAGTTAGGAAGTGTCTGAGGCCACATTTGAACCCAGGCGATCCCTTTTTCAGGCCTAGTACTCTAGCCATAAAACCACCTAGCTGCCCCTGCACATTTTTAAATTTAGGCAACATGAATTTTTTCATCACTTTCTTAAATCTAGACAATCAATAAAACAATAAACCGAACCATTATTTGTAGGGCTTGCTGATTTTCAAGGTGTAAATCCCCACACTGAAAATTTAGGAGGAAGATGCTTCAGCACCTCTTGCTTATTCCATAACCCATAAGTTTTCAATAGATGTAGACAGATATAATTGGCTTTATGATAAATTGGAAAAGCATGAAAATTCCTTTCATATCTATTGCTAAGTGGATAATTCTTGATTGAACAAAGGGTTTAAAAGACTGTAAAAAGAGAAAATTAGCAATTTCTACTAAACAAAATTTAAATTGTTTTTGTATCACTGAAACTGATGTAGCTAGGATAAGAAAGAAAATTATTAATAAGAAAAATATTTGCATTAAATATCTCTGATGGCAGTCATATACATGATTTATAAAGAAATAATGCACATGCACATACACTTGTATATACAGTGGTTACATATAAAACACATATATATGACCTACAATAAATAAATGGTCAAAGAATATAGACAAAGCAGTTTCAAAATAAAAACTGAAACCTATCAATAGCAATATGAAAGAATGCTCCAAATTATTAATAAAAAATAAAATTTAAAACAACTCGGATTTCATTTAATATCCAGAAAATTATCAACAACATCAAAAACCAAAACCAAAAATAGTAATTTTTATGGTGGAGAGATGTGTTAACATAGGCTCATTAATGTGCTATTGGGAGAGTTCTAAATTGGTCCAACCATTCTGGAAAACAATTTTGAATTATTAAAGTCCCTAAAACTGTTCATACCATTTAACTCAAAGATCCTACTGTTGGGCATAAATCCCAAAGAAGTCAAAGACAAGGAGAAAGGCACATTTACTCAAATGGTCATAACAGAAACTTTTGTGGGAATAAATACTGGAAACAAAGTGGGGAGTCATTGAATAAATTGTAGTATATGAATGTAAGGGAAGTTTATGGTATTATGAATGACAGATAAAAGCAATTCAGAGAGATGAGGAAACTTATATAAAATAGTAGAGAAATAAAATAAAATATGATATGATATAGAGTAAAATAAAGTAAGAAAACAATATATATATATATATAAAGGTGACTATATAAAAAAGGCTACTAAAATGAGGTCAAATCTAATGACCCCATTTGTATTATCTTTTTTAAGAAAATATATTTAAAGATAAACTTTGTATAATCATGTATATTCTTGGCTCCAAAGAAAAGAGAAAGAAAATTAATTTCCTCATTTCCTTAGAAAGCAGAGACTGAGGGTGCAAGAGATTGTATATACTGTCATATATTCACTGCATTTGTTGGTTATTCTCAGTTGTTTTTCTTTGTAGATGGACAGATTCACAAGGAGGGGGTGTGTTTTATGCAGAAATGACTATGATATAAAAAACAAAAGTTATCAACAAAATATTAAAAAATTAAAATGAATATTAATTGATAGTTTTAAAAGTTTTAAGTAGAACCTAACAAGGTAACTGATTCTAACAAGGTATACTTCTTTGCCTTAATACCAATTAAATAATAGTATTATTTGAAAATTAGTATTAATAACAATAGCCATGGTGGAAATAATAATAAACCTCGCATTTTTATAGCACTTAAAACATTTTCCAAGCATTTTCACTATTATTTCACTTTGGTTGAAAAAAAAATGAGGTCTGGAGAAACTAAAGGACTTACTCAAGGTTCTTTAATGTAGTTAACAGCAGAACCTGGGCTATACCTGGGTATCTTGATTGCTCATTTTCTCAGTGTCTAGGATAGAGGTATTGAGTCTTCACACCCTAGATGGTAGTTTTCCCTTGTAGCCAGGTGTATGGGTTTTAATAAAAACTAATGATAGATAGATAGATAGATAGATAGATAGATAGATAGATAGATAGATAGATGGCATAAATAAAAAGTCACCTAGATAGAGTAGATAAAGTCTGGAGTTGGGAAGTTCTGTATTCAAACATACCCTCAAATACTTCCTAGATGTTTGCTTAGCCCTTGTCTTTCTGTCTTAGAGTTGTTGCTAAAGCAAGAAAAGGTTTTTAAAAGAAGGAAAAAATTCTAAATCAATGCAACTTCATAATACAGATAGCTATATGGTACAGAGAATGATCAACTGTCTACTTTTTTATTTCTTTTAAAGTTTATTTATTTAATTTATTTATTTAGAATATTTTCCATGGTTACAAGATTCATGTTCCTTCCCTACTCTCCCATCCCCCTTCCCCTAGCCAACACACAAATTCCATTGGGTTTTACATGTGTCATTGATCAAGATCTATTTCCATATTACTGATATTTGCACTAAAATGATTGTTTAGAATCTACATCCCCACTCATATCCCCATGGAACCATGTGATCAAGCAGTTGTTTTTCTTCTGTGTTTCTACTCCCACAATTCTTTCTCTGGGTGTGAAGAGTGTTCTTTCTCATAAGTCCTTCAGAATTGTCCTGGATCATTGCATTGCTGCTAGTAGAGAAGTTCATTACATTCAATTGTGCCACAGTGTATCGCCAACTGTCTACTTCTTACCAAGACAAATAGATATTTTGCAAAGATCATTTTGTCCCCTCATCCATAAACATACATTTATTTAATGAGGCTCTTTGACTCCTTATGAAAAACTCTGAGACCTATAGGACTGAGCAAAAGTTGCATTTCCACAAACTAAGTCAGTAGAAGTGTCTCAAGGCCATTGTATTGGAGGTAATCAGATTATATGGCCTTATTCCCCCTCCCTTCCTTATTCCTCTTTCTTTCTTTGCAGGTACAGAATCCTCAATGCCAGTGCTATCCCTGAAGGGCAATTTATTGACAGCAAGAATGCCTCTGAAAAGCTTCTTTCTTCCATTAATGTGGATAATGAACAATACAGATTTGGCGACACAAAGGTAAAAACCATTACTATCCTTAAGTATTGCTGAAAAGAGATGTAATACAACATTTAGGAAGACTATATGTTTATTAATTAAAATGTTTCTATGAGACTTCCTGAGTGCCTCCATTGGAAAAGAAGAAAGATTGTGCCCTTCTGTTCATTCTAGTTAAATGGAATTACTTCTATAGCCTGCAACCCACACATGGTATGTAGCAATGGAAAAAAAAAATATTGACTCTACAATCAGAATATCTAAAGGCAATACTACTTCTAATGTTTGTTACCTATACAACTGTGAGCAATCTTAACCTTCCTGGGCTCCATCTGTCAAATAAAATGTTTGAGCTATATAGACTGTGAGGTCCCTTCCAGCTCTAAATATGTGATCCTGTAAAAGGAACATTGGCAAAGGAAAAAACTAAAAAGTATATAAAGGGACTTAGTTAAACGATATAGGAAAAACAGTAATTTTCAGATATTAATGCCAGGAAAAAAATAGGAATGAAGAAAAGGAAGAAATGAAAGAGAAGCGAACTGTATGAGTAGAGACACTTTGGAAGAAGCTGGAGACCAAAACAGTAAGCTGCTATATTCCTTTAGAAAACCAAAAGATCTCTTGGATTCAGTTCAGACTAACAGAGCTTGGTCTTGGGAAGCCAACGAGATTGAATTCCTATCTCAGAGATGGAGGGGTAAATGAGGGAAATAAAAAAAAAAAGCAGGTGTTTTTTGAGAGGAATGGTGTTGATGGTCCAAAAAAAAAAAATAGAGTCTCTAACCAAAATGCACAAAGAATTGGGAAACATAGCAGAGAGGAAAAGTCAATTCATGCTTGAAAGTACACTGTTATTTCCCAGGAAAAAAGAAGAGAATAGAACCCTGTGATTGTGACATGATGAGAAATCTCTTCTATTTCTTACCCTCAAATCTACAGGTGTTTTTCAAAGCTGGTCTTCTGGGATTGTTGGAAGAGATGAGAGATGAGAAGTTAGTGAATCTTATTACCCATACCCAGGCTTTGTGCAGAGGTTACCTGATACGAAAGAAATTAAAGAAAATGTTAGAAATGAGGTAAAGGATCTATTTTCCCTCCTTAAGGATGACTCCATTCTTCTTGCTGAAAATATTTTCTTCTCAGTAAATGAATCATCACCACTTGCTTGGACCTTGGAAGTTTGTTCTCCAAGGCATTATTTGCTTTATAGCCCAGGTGTTTATTCTTTATTCTTTAATATTAGCAAAAGAACTCTCTCTCTCTCTCTCTCTCTCTCTCTCTCTCTCTCTCTCTCTCTCTCTCTCTCTCTCTCTCTCTCTCTCTTTATCTTTCCTCCCCCCCCTCTCCCCCTCTCCACCCCCACTTCATTTGAAAAATATGGCCAGAACACTAGGTCTATAACTTTGGATATAAGCTCAATCTAGTTCAACAAACATACATTGAGCATTTATTCTGTGCAATGCATTTTGCAAGATTTGAAAATACAAAGATGAAATAAAATAACAGCCCTAGTACTCCAGTAGCTTACAGCTATTCTTACATATTCAACAATGTATTCAACAACGGTACATTGTGGTTAAGAGGATAATGTTATTTGGGGGACAAATGCATAAAACAGGTATCACTGTTTCATTAAGCTCTGTCCTAATTGATTCACAGAGATTCCATCTTTTGCATCCAGTACAACATTCGAGCATTCATGAATGTCAAGCATTGGCCCTGGATGAATCTATTCTTTAAGATCAAACCCCTACTCAAGAGTGCTGAAACTGAGAAGGAGATGGCCACTATGAAGGAAGACTTTATGAAAGCCAAGGAAGACTTAGCTAAATCTGAAGCTAAAAGGAAAGAGCTGGAGGAGAAAATGGTCTCCTTGCTGCAGGAAAAGAATGATCTTCAGCTTCAAGTCCAGACAGTAAGTAGATTCTGATGGAGAATAATGAGAAAAATAGGGAAGTATCACATCACCAACAATGGCTGCAGAGTTGAGGGGTCCACAGGTAATCTTGAATGTTTGTAGGAAGAGAAGTAAATGGGACATGAAAGGCCTAAACTCTGCTGTAATAAAGAGATTTCATTACAGCTGAAGGTGAGTTTTATTCCCTGTAACCTCCACTAAAAAGAGATAGAACAAATGTTAGATACTGTATTATGAGCAGCAATTACTTCTATCAAAGATAGTATGGTGCCACCCAGTGGCCACACAGTGTTATGGTTCATTATAACCTCATGCTGAAAATTCAATTATAGCTTTCCCTTGCTATAAAAGTTAATTTCTTTTCCTTTAAATCCATTTTCCCATATCTAGTCATTATAAAGATATGTTCTTAGAGGGGAAAAAGAGTCTCCTGAATGTAATAAAATCACTTAATAATGCAACAGTTCTTTTAAAAACATTTAGAGGAAATGAGATAACTTTCTGATAAAACATCAGCAATAATTAGCAATGTACCTTAAGAGAACTTGTTTTCCTGAATTCCTTTTGAAGTTTACTTGGTTTATTTTGGTTGCCCCACTCACACAAGAAAGTTATATAAATCCTATTGTCAGGACTGATTTTTCCTTCATCTGATATTACTGTCATCACACTTTTTTTGTCTTTTACAGTCTAAATTGTATAAATAAGTTATCTGGGGGGGGTGCCTTACTTCTCTTACTAGATTGTGAGTTTTTGGAGGGACCATTTCTTATCACTCTTTGTATCTTCCCTGTAGCATTTAGTATACTATTTTGCACATTATAAGCATTTAATGAATGATCATTGAATTATTGGTTAATTTTAGCATTTATTATGTGCCAGATGTTGTACTAAGGTGCAGGGAATACAAAGATAAAATAATTCCTGCCCTCAAGTAGCTTACATTCTATTTAATGAAAACACCTAGAATTGCCCTGCTATTTACTGAGGATACGTTTTGAGATCACAATTAAATGTTCTCTTTTGTGTCATGTTCTACCTTATCCTAGCTATCAGATTTTATGTTTTTAGAGAAAAACATAACCACACCTTGTAGGTATTTTTGTTATGTAAAATGATAATGGAATTGAAATGACCACTGAAATTTTCTTTCAGGAAACTGAAAATCTGATGAATGCAGAAGAAAGATGTGAGGGGCTAATTAAGAGCAAGATTCAACTGGAAGCTAAAATTAAGGAGCTAAGTGAGAGACTCGAGGAAGAAGAAGATACAAATTCTGAATTAGTAGCCAAGAAAAGGAAATTGGAAGATGAATGTTCATCACTTAAGAAAGACATTGATGACCTAGAACTGACCCTGACTAAAGTAGAAAAAGAGAAGCATGCAACAGAGAATAAGGTGGAACCATTAGTCCAGGAAAAGCCTCTATTCATGAGACATTTCCTAGTAGTCAGAAATATCTCATATGTCTAGGGAAGGATTTGAGGTGGGAAGTACATTTGTTTCAACCTTAGGAAACTGAGTAGAGAAAACAACTGTAGTCCTAATAAGCCTAATCTGTTTTTCATCTTTTGTGCTGAGATGGAATTCCATAACCCCCCACTTCTGGCATTAACATAGAAAGCAGTGATAGGGAAATAGTGCTATTATCCCTATTTTACAGATAAGGAAACATGAAGATAGAAATTAAATGGCTTGCCCAAGGTCACACATGTTATATATATATATAATGACAGATTTGAACTTAGGTCTTTCAAACTTCAGAACCATTGTTTCACTGCACTACTTCATTGCCTATATAATAAGAAAATGGAAAAGTGGTTGGGCATAGCTTATTGTAGAACTAAAAAATAATTAGGAATTATTCATTTTTAATTCATGTTGAAATACTGAGGAACTTAGAATAAACACAGTTTTATTGTTACTCAAGAGAGTTCGAGAGGCATTGTGACCCAAACAGAAAAAATTCATGTTTTGGAGGTTCAAGTCAGTTCAGTTCTCTGGGTCTCAGTTTTCTTATCTGTTAAATGAAGTAATTACATTGCCTCTAAGGTTCCTTCCAGGTCTAAAATATGATCAATATACATAGATATTAATGCACATTTACATAACTGTAACAGGCTTATACTTTCCTCACAATGCTATTGGGGTTGTTGACAAAATTATATTCCCTGATAGAGCTCCTTCTAAGGTTTACTCCTCTCACTCTTATCCTGCACTTGGTCTGGTAAGTTAGGTCTCCAGAAAGGAGGCAGCTACTCTCCCTCAGGCATTTAGAGCTAACTCTGAGGCTGAGTTTTTAGTATTACTGTTCCCCTGCCCCCAGAATTCTTTTATCCCACTATTAGCCATGGGAGGTCCTAGTTCAAGTTTGGCCTGATACTTCCTAGCTGTGTAGCCCTGGGCAACTCATGTAATGCCAAATGCCTAGCCTTTACCACTCTTCTGCTCTGGAACTGATACTTAGTATCAATTCTAGAATAGGCGGTAACGGTTTAAAAAAGAAAAATTAGTCAGCCAGAAGCTATTGGGTTTTAGAAAAAGAATTTACTGGAAAGGTATAACAAGACAATGAACATAAAATATTCCCCTAAACTAGGGATACACTCTCTCCTGGTACCTACATGTAAAGTTTCCCTAGAACCTGACAATTTCTGGCACTGGAAGTCCTTTGCTCTCTTTGTGGAATCCTTGCCAAGTTCCTTTAGGAGCAACTCCTTGTTGGGCAGACAGCCCCTTTGGGTCCCAAAGGTCCAGGCTTCTATTTGAGTCCATAGCCAGCACCTCTAGTGGTGTCACACTCCCTGAAGCTGTTTATACTTGAATCACACAATGCTATTTTCCCTTGGTGTTTTTCATTCCTATTCCAGATGCTGTCATGGACCCCTATAATGAACCACAGTAATTTGGCTACTGCTCCTCTGGTGGGCATGACCTTTGATGACACCTCTGCAACAGACACAACTGAAACCATTCTTGTAGAAGCCTTAGAGGTGGGCAGAACAGTTAAAGTAAAGGAAATTCCGCAAAAGGCAATCTCCTGGCCCTCGTTGCCACATGGCCATGACCACAGAGGTAGGGAAAAAAGACACTTCCTAGTGTCACTGTAGCCCTAGGAATAAGGAAAGAACCTTTATTTGTACTCCTGCTTATTGGTCACAGCTTGGCATCCTGAAATCTGTGTCTAAGAATGGCCTCATTCTTAGGTGACTACCTTCCATAGTCAGATCATCAGATAAACAAGGAAATCACAGTGATGACTTATGACCAACAAATAGACTTACCCTAAGCCTTCACAAACTTTAATTAGAAGCAAGCAAAAATATTTAAGTATTTACTGAAGCTGTTCAGGGATCCCATTACAGTCTTCCCTCCTTACAAAATGTTTTTCCTTCACAAATTAAGTACATTTTTGGGGGAAATTTTATTCATATCCTCTATTCCCAATTCTCTGAGGTCTCTGGTAGTCTCAGGCAATGACTTTTAATCTGCTTTACCAGTGCCATGCACAAGAGTCTCAAAATAATCAATATGACACAGATCACATGATTAATTTAAGAG
Source organism: Monodelphis domestica (assembly GCF_027887165.1). Taxonomy (NCBI): domain Eukaryota; kingdom Metazoa; phylum Chordata; class Mammalia; order Didelphimorphia; family Didelphidae; genus Monodelphis; species Monodelphis domestica. The sequence continues at coordinate 242,594,382 of NC_077228.1, read as the reverse complement.
TGGAAGGGATCTCTTGCCCATACATGAAATGAACTGTCATTATCCATCCCTAGCAAGCACCTGCTTTAAGTAGAGGTAACTGTTACCTCTTGAGGCAAGTCATCCCTCTTTTGAACAGCTGATTGTTAAGTTTTCCCTAACATCAAACTTAAATAGAATCTTTGTACCTTCTACCGACTGCCAAAAAGACCAAATCTAAAACCTTTTCTAAAAGATAAGGCTTTCAAAAATTGGAAAACAATTGTCATGTCCCCTCTTAGGTCCTCTTTTCTTTTCTCTAAGCCAAATAATGCCCAGTTCCTTCATCAGATGATTATATGTCTTAAACTCAAAGACATTAACCAAAATGGGTGCCTTGTCCTGGCCATCATATAAGTCCTCTAGAATTTTCCAAATGAGATATTGTAAGGACAGAGTACAGCGGATTTTCACATCCTTGTTTAAGAAAGCTCTGCCTTCCTAATGTAGTCCAATTACATTAGCCCATTGCTTTATCTTTGTTGGTTTGCACATCATACTAATGACCCGAGCTAGGTTGGAGTTAGGGCATATATGGTGGCTGGAGTTCCTGAGATCTGTCTGTTTGCCTCCTCAGTCACTAATCAGAGAAGGAAGAATACATGGAATTCACATTAGTGAAATTCACATTAGTCACAAAAGTGACTAAACTCATCCATTAGGAGATTTTCTTGGATACTTGCCCCCAGAAAGATAATTGCTGTTATCAGGTCAACCAATTCCTGATTCAGTACCCCAGAGGAGTGTATCATTAACAGCTATTATTCTCCTATTCTTTCTCTATTTCTTATTGAAGGATCTCTTGCCTGACAGTTATTACATCTATATTACAATGTTCTTGAGAGAAAAAGCAGTTTCTTCCTCCTTAGAGAATCCAAGAGGCTTCAGGAAAAGTCTCAAATGTTACTTCAATCTCTAAAAGTATAGATGTCCTTTTCCTTCCTTTGTTCCCTATATTATCATCAAAGTTCTGCTGAATGAAAATTCCTCTGGGTCCCTGCAGAGCCCTGTAAAATCATTTTCAATACCTTAGCGTATGGAATAATGTACCACCACCTCAAAAATCCATTAGCATAGAGTAGAACAAAGATAATTAGCCCAGAGTTCCTGGCAATCACTTTAAATTTCCATGCTCAGCAAAATTTATATATGTGTGTATTTGTGTATATACACAGAGGTATGTATAAATATACATTGTGCTTTTTTCTATTCCATGCAGTAGACATAACACAATGCAAAGTATCACTTGTAAGGCTGTATCAATGACTACAGCTTAGAATTATATGCAGAATACATTAAAAACTCATGCATAAAAGCAAACAATCTTAAACCAGTTATTTGAATAAGCCCACAAAATAAAAAAATTTATATATATAAATATGCAAATGCATATAGTATGTATACATATATACAAAAAATGAATACATAGCAGTTAAAATATTGTAGCTATAATGCAGCCAAAATAACAGCATAGTCAAAATAGCCATAACTTAAAAATTATAAAGTAGAAGCATACTTAAAAATTAAATAATTAACATGTACAATAATATAACATATCAGTACATAAACAAAGAAAGGTTACCTCAAAGGAACTGGTATGACTTTTAAAGAGAACACATTAAATTTTCTAATCACAGTTTAAAACAATAGTGAAATGCTAATTTTTCTCTAGATGATTTCTGTAAGCTAGGATACCCAAGAACTGAAAGACTGAGAGAAAATATTTTCAAGGTGTTCATTCAAATGTCTTAGATGAAACCTAACAAAGTAACATTCCCTCTGGGCTCATTGGAAGAGGAAATACTTCCCTTACCATATAGTCCAAAACTCTGACAATCACAGAAAGGATGCTCACATAGACCCAGGGCTATGATAATCCTACCACTGTGGAAACTAGGGCTGGGAGACAACTAGGAGAGCATAAGAACCCCTCACACTGGTTGCCTTTGTTTCTCTTGCTGTATTTCCTTTACTTTCTCAGATCAGAACTGATGATAACATATATTGGAGCAGTTGTAGTTGAGGCCACAGCAGCTGCAACTAATAATTGGTATCTGTACTAGGAATGGAAAGACACTAAGGAAATATAGAAAAAGAATGCTAGTTGCTAACAACTTCAGGAAATATAACCATTCTCAAGAAGTGCCAGCTAGGATTCAATCAAGACATGACCACTTGGGCCCCAGTTGGGCTATTTACCCAACAGGGAGTTATACTTCAGTGGAATTTGTGAGGACTCTACAAAAGGAAAAAAGGGCTTCCGCTGCCAGGAGTTCTGAAGTACACCTCAACCAATATTGTGTTGGAAATGTTCAACTTGACCTCTCTCCAAATACAACACACTTTTAAGTTTTTACTTTATAAACTTTTTTATTAATTATTTTTATTGATTATATATTATTATATTGTTTTATATTTATTCATATGGACTATAAATATAAACATAATGCATTAAAATGTAATATACAGATATAAATTATATAAAACATTAATATTATGTATTATCAACATTTTCCCATCATTTTCTTAAGTTTAGACAATCAACAAAACAATAAATTAAGCTCTCATGAGTTTGCTGATTTCTGGGGTAAAATGCAAATTTAATGAAAATTTAACAATTTGCTCTCTCCAGGCAGTTGAAGCTGACTCCTTCATACTCTTGCAAGTTGTCCTGTATATCTATGACCCTTCACCTTTATTCTTTAAGTTTGGGCTCTCCAGGGGCATGTAATGCAAGAGGAAAGTGTACCCCTAGTTTTGGGGATAATCTTTTATTCCCCTTTTCTTGTTATACCTTCTCAGCCTTTTCTAAAATTTAATGGATTCTGGTTGGCTAATTATTAAAGGTGAGTACACATTCTTGAGGGGAAGGGGCATCAGAGGGATTAAAAATCCAATTCCTCAGTTAGACATAGAAGTCTAACTTTAAGGGATTGCTTGCACCCTTTTTGCAAATAGAGAAACCAAAGCTTTCTAGTAAGTATTAAAGCTGTGACTTGAACCCAGGTCTTCTGACTCCAAGACTTTTTTTACAACAATGGTAAATTGAAGTGATGATTGTTAACTGTAAACAACAATTCATTACAGAATTCCCTTATACAACTGTCTTCTCTAATTCATTTAAAATATAAATCCATTTACCAAAATTCCATTTATATCCAATTTTTGCCTTGTAAAATAAGGGGAAGGGAGGAGATAATGAACCAATGATGTCTAAGGTCCCTTCCATATGTAATACTGTATGATTCTAGTTAGGTATTAATGCTTACCTCCTAAGTAATAGTTAATATCTAAGGATGGGTTTCTTAAGATATAATGCCTTTATTCAAAAAAGAGTAAATTTATCAGTGAAAGTTCAGGCACCATACTGGTAGAGGAGTATAAAAAAAATAGGAAGAAAGAAAGAAAGAAAGAAAGAAAGAAAGAAAGAAAGAAAGAAAGAAAGAAAGAAAGAAAGAAAGAAAGAAAGAAAGAAAGAAAGAAAGAAAGAAAGAAAGAAAGAAAGAAAGAAAGAAAGAAAGAAAGAAAGAAAGAAAGAAAGAAAGAAAGAAAGAAAGAAAGAAAGAAAGAAAGAAAGAGAGAGAGAGAGAGAAAGAGAGAGAGAGAGAGAGAGAGAGAGAAAGAGAGAAAGAGAGAAAGAGAGAAAGAGAGAAAGAGAGAAAGAGAGAAAGAGAGAAAGAAAGAAAGAAAGAAAGAAAGAAAGAAAGAAAGAAAGAAAGAAAGAAAGAGAGAAAGAGAGAAAGAAAGAGGGAGAGAAAAAGAGAAAGAAAGAAAAAGATAAAATACAAAATACAAATCCAGAGGAATAATGAAGAACAGAAAGGAGCTACTGAGAGGTAATAGAGTTCACAGGTTTTAGTGGAACCTTCCATTTTAATTGTTCCTTCATTTAAAATGTGTTGGCTTTCTTCTAGGTGAAGAATCTTTCTGAAGAGATGACAGCTCTAGAAGGAAATATTTCCAAACTGAATAAGGAAAAGAAATCTCTCCAGGAGGCTCATCAGCAAACCCTAGATGATCTACAGGCTGAAGAAGATAAAGTCAACAGTCTGACCAAAATGAAATTTAAACTTGAACAACAAGTAGATGATGTACGGATATTTATTATTGCAGTTGAATATTCAGTGGGTATTTAATGCTGAATAGAAACTATAACACCATCATACTAACACATTTATAAATGCTAAAGATTCCATTTTTGAAAAAATTCTAATCCAGATCTTTTCTTTTTGTAGCAATGAAAAAATCCTTCCCCCTCCCTTTTTTTTTTTCCAGCACTATTATTGAGCAACATTTGAATCTCATTTCATTCATTCACTTGTGTTTTACTGGCAAAGGGTTCCCAAATTTACTGAATGTTCTGGATATACCTCGACCCCAACATTTCTTTCAAATTGCTTGAGACCAGATTAGGTAAATACAAATTGGAAAGCCATTCTGGTTTAATTCACAGTCCACATTCTCTAGAAATGAGTATGTACATGAGTATGTTGTGGTTCAGTCATATACCTACTCTTCATGACTAATATTATCTATAGGGTTTTCTTAGCAAATACACTGGCATAGTTTGCCATTTCTTTTCCCCGAGGATTAAGGCAAACAAAAGTTATGACTTGCCCAGAGTCACATAACTTATAAGTGTCTAAAATCAGATTTGAACTCATGTCTTCCTGACTCCAGGCCCAGCCCTCTCTCTACTGAGCCACCTATCTATATTAACACTTTAATCTTCTTCAGTGCCATATTAATGTGTGTCCCTGGGTATAGCTGTAGAGATGCCAGGAAGGAGCATTCATTTCTTGACTAACTGATCTATGACTATACATACTCTGAATACAGGTAATTATAGAATCATTTTTTTAATCGATACTAAGTATACACAACCAATACTAAGTATAAGTTCCAAAGCAGAAGAGCAGTAAGGCTAGATAATTGTTGTTAAGTGACTTTCCCAGAAAGTGTCTTGGGTCAAATTTGAACCCAGGACCCCTTGTCTCCAAGCCAGTGACTCTCTATCCCCTAAGTTATGTAACTGCCACTAAATTATAGAATCTTAAGACTTAGAACTTGAAGGAAATATAGACTTAATAAGATTTCAAGCTGAAAAGGATCTTTAGAAATCACCTAATCCAGTCCTTTCATTTTACAGAGTTGAAGGAGGTAACACACTGGGAGTGGAAAGTCTGGACAGGCTTATTCTTTTTTCTGACCAAGGAGGGTTGCTGCCCATTATGAGATATGAGGGGTCCTAGAATATTTACACAAAAACTGATTTCTGATAGCTACTTTCCAAATGATATGATATTGTTTTCTAATAGAAAGTGATGGATTTTGAGTTCAAAGGATCTTAGTTTGACTCCTGGCTATTCTTTATTCTATAATCCTATAAAATGGTCTCGTTTATGTCCCCTGGCTCATACTGAACTTAACCTCTCTCTTACTAGCTGGAGGGTTCTTTGGACCAGGAAAAGAAGCTTCGGCTAGAACTAGAAAGAATGAAGAGGAAACTTGAGGGGGATGTGAAGCTATCCCATGAATCTATCATGGACTTAGAAAATGACAAACAACAAAATGAGGAAAAAATGAAGAAGTATAAAGTTGACCTTTTCATTTTATATCTTTGAAATTAAGTCTGAAAGTCAAATTCAATTTTCAAAACCTGGCATCTATTGTGCTTTTGAATTTTTGCTAGGAAAGAATTTGAAATCAGTCAATTACAAAGCAAAATTGAGGATGAACAGGTTCAGAGTTTGCAATTACAGAAGAAGATTAAAGAATTGCAGGTAAAATCAAAAAACCTTTCCTACTTAAAAAAAAAAAAAACCCTTCCCAAATTCCCTTTCTTTTCTAACATTTATTCTTCCTTTATCTCAGTATCCATCCTACTTCACATTAAAGATAGGGAAATTATCCTCTTTTCTCCACTGTGATGCTTGCCTGCCCACTTTTTTTCCTCCCTGACTTCTCCTTTTTCCAACCTATTGCAAAACAAACTTGGGAACCCTTCGGTTCTATATTAACAATACCTTGCTGGGCATCTCCACCCAGATGTAAATCAACAAGCATCTAGTATGTGTTAGATTCTAGACACTTGGCATAGAAAGAAAAATAAAGAAACTAATCCCACATTCTTTCAAAGAAGCAACGTGTGTGTTTACATACACATAAATGTAGACTAAAATACATACAAAGTAAACACAACATAATTTCTGGGGGAGGCACTAAAAGCTGATCTAACACAGGTTATGGGTCCTCTATTTTTAATCTCTTGATTCTTCCAAAGAACAGCTGGGAAAATGCTTCCTAAATAAGGCCTTTATTGATGTTCCTTGTCTGTACTCATGCTCTCTCTCGAAATTTTTTGTATAATTTTGTAGCTGGGTTTTTTTTTTGCATATATTGCATTTCCCCTCTAGAATGTAAGCTGTTTTGTACTTCATGTGTAGCACAGTGCCCTTGTCAGAGGAGTGAAGAAATATGCATTCATAACTGCTTCTGACACTTATTGGCAGTTTCTTCATCTGTAAAATGGGAAGGTGGATCAGCGATCACCTTCTCTCTCTAGAGCTATAATCTTATGAAACATTGTAAAATATTGTAAGTGTTTATTGAATTGAATGTAATTGAACATTTCAGGCTCGCATAGAAGAAGTGGAGGAAGAAATTGAAGTTGAGCGTACACTTCGAGGAAGGATTGAGAAGCAGCGTGCTGATCTCTCCAGGGAGCTCGAGGAGATCGGCGAACGCCTGGAAGAAGCCGGTGGGGCAACTTCAGCTCAGGTGGAATTAAACAAGAAGCGAGAGACCGAATTCCAGAAATTACGCCGAGACTTTGAAGAAGCCAACCTGCACCATGAAGCTACGGTGGCTACCCTTCGCAAGAAGCATTCCGACAGTGTCTCTGAGCTTCAGGAACAAATCGACAGCCTGCAGAGAATTAAGCAGAAATTGGAGAAGGAGAAGAGTGAATTGAAGATGGAGATTGATGACCTTGCCAGCAATGTTGAAAGTGTCTCCAAATCTAAGGTAGATTCATGGTTTTTAGAAAATTTTACTATCTTATAACTCTACCTAGTGATTACTACTAAAAGTTAGCATGTATTTAACAGGTATTCAGGCTTATAAAGCACCTTGCCCTTGTTATTTATTCTTCACAACAAACCTGAGAGGTAAGTATTTTAATTATCCCCATTGTACAAATGAAGAATTCAAGGCAGATAGGAGTTGATTTACCTAAGTTCACACAGTCTGAGGCAGAATTAGGGTCTTCTTGACCCCAAGTCCAGTAGCAGACTCAATATTGTTGTTCAGTCATGTAAAGATAATTTTAGGGTTGTGTCTTAAAATCTAAATTAATTGGTAATCAGGGGAAAATCCCAAATAAAATACCCAAGTCAGTCTGGAAATTTATGGTAATTTTAATTAATATAAAGGGAAGGATTTAAGGAGAAAGAGGGAAGAGGATATAGGATTTCTACCACCTGGCCTGTGCCAGAGGGAGTTCAAGATCTCCACGGCTAGTATCTGAAGGAGATTAGAGGCTTCTAAGAGGATAAAGTTTGGAAAGTAAAGGAGGAGAAACTCACCATAGAACTGGACAATAGCTGTAGCCACGCCAAGATGCTGAAAGGCCCAGCACGCTGCCACCAGCCACCAAAGGTACCAGAGAGAGGAAGTGAACCAAATATATAGACCTTTTACTCTTGTGTCCCCTCCTCTAAATTTTCACATCTACCAATCACATCAGAGACTTTCCTCCAGGACTGCCCATTCTTTAGTTTTCATCTTCTTTGATAAGATTATATCTTTTGCGTTACTTAACACTTCTTTGTTAAGTTCACCTTTTGTTAGTAACTTAACCTTTTTGTGATTAATTTACCCTTTATAGTTACTTAACACCTTTTTGTATTAAGATCTAAAAATAGACTTAGCTTAAAGTTCTAGATTCCCTATAAAGTAAGAACTAAGTACCTTCATTGTTCAATCAATCAGATTACAACTTTATCTTCACCATAAAGTAAGATCTAAGTAGGGTGGTGTAATTTAAAGTTCACAGTCATCTGACTCTGCCACTCATTTTAGGGTTTTCTTGGCAAAGATACTGGAGTAGTTTGTCATTTCCTTCTCCAACTCATTTTTTAAACACCATTGCCTTCTGGCTTATGCTAATGCATATTGGTTCCAACACAGAAGAGTAGTCAGGGCTAAGTAATTGAGGTTAAATGACTTGCCTAGGGTCATAACCAAGTCTGAGGTCAGATCTGAATTCAGGATCTTTCATCTGCAGGCCTAGCATTCCACCTGCTGAACCACCAAGCTGCCCCTGTCTGGTTCTTTTTAGAGATGCAGAACTGAGGTTAAGTGACTTGTCCAGGTCATACAGCTAATAAGTGCCTAAGGCTGGATTTGAACTAAGATATTCCTGACTCCTGGCCCAGAGCTCTAGCTACTATGCCACCTATATGCTCATGAGTACTGTTACATTTCCACTAATATGTGCCACTGACATATGACAAGTCCAAAATGGAACTCATCTTGATGTCACACCCACTCACCAACCCCCACTTCCAACTGGCTTGTTCTGTCAAAAATATACTGAGTCACCCAGAATTGTGAGTATTTTCTGAGTGAGTTTCAGCACTGCAGTAGCCTATCTTTCCCAGGGTTGCAATTGGGTTATGTCCTCTAATAGTAGAAAGGCCTTGAAAAGCTTCCTGTCTGAGGTAGACTTTGCCTCAGTTTCGAGATCTCATACTAATTCACATGTTCATATCTCTGCTTTCCTGGTACCTTCCTAGACATTGACTTTTCTGACTTCTGTGAACTCTCTGCCTCTAAGGAGCTTTCTTGGTCTCAACCCTCTGTTTTGTACCAATCTCTGAATTCTATGGTATCTGATGTGCTTCCTGGGTCCAAACTGTCTCCTGGATATGTTTATGTGTCTGCTTTTTGAATGCTTTTCGGATTGCATTGCTCCTTACAGCCCAGAATTACATTGTGCTGAAGCCACTATCATCCAACTTGTGTGATAAGTACAAATAAAAAGTACCATATAGAATGATGGTAGCAAAATAATTTATCCAACATGCAAATAGTGTTTTATACAGTGTCTACAGATTTGAACAGAAGTTTCTAAATATCACAATGGCTTTATGAGGTAATTATTACCTCAATACATATAATCTTGGTCATTTTTGTATTGATGAGGAAATAATCTCCAAGAGGTATTGGGTATTTGAATCCATGTTTCTTCTAATTCCAAGTTCAATGTCCTTTCCATTAAGCATGATTATAATGAAAAGAGTGTTAGTCTTGGAAAACATGAATTAAAATTATTAATTATATCATCCTATGCCAGTCTGTAAATTTTTTGTAACAAGTTTATTTATTGGTAAAATTAGAATAATTATAGTACTTATTGCACATCCTAAATCAAAGTATTGTGAGGAGGGGAAAGGGTTCATTGTAAACCCTGTGGATGGAGGGAACATACTGAGAAACAAAAATGAGTTAAAAATGAAAGATATAATTTTTTAATAAATAAAAAAGAAAAGGGTTCATAAGTATCTATCCTTCCATAGTTTAAATGTGAATATAAATCTTCTGTCGACTAAGTATTGAGTATAAGACAGAAGAGCAGTAAAGGCTAGGCAATTGGAGTTAAGTGACTTGCCCAGATTCATGTCTCATAGCCATGAAGTATCTGAGGTTAGATTTGAATCCAGGTCCTTCCAACTCTAGGCCTGGCACTCCTTTGATGTTGTACTTGGCTGTCCCCATAAATACTTTTAAAAATAAAATGTGTGTTTATATTTTGCATTCATCTTTCTATCTCTTTTGAGTCTCTTTTCTTTCCTTCTCTTTCCTTCTTTTCTCTCTTTTGCTGGATTTTTCTCCTCTCATACTTTTAACCAGAAATGATATAGAACTGAAAAGAAGTTGATAGAGAATAGGCCTTGGAGTTGGAAAGACTTGGGTTTAAGTTGCACTTCTATCACAAACAGTGTCCTAAGTAACTCTCTGGAGCTATAAATTCTGGTTATAAACTTTTACTGCTGATCTGCAGTTAGTAAAAGAGATTTCCTTGTAGGAAGTTTCCCATACCAATGAAATCACAGGACTAGATAAAAAAAGAAAATAGATTCTTTACATATATATATATATATATATATATATGTGTGTGTGTGTGTGTGTGTGTGTGTGTATGTATATGTGTATATATATATGTGTGTGTGTGTGTGTAGTGAAATATAACTGAAAGGCTACTGACCTTGAAATCAAAATGTCAATCTAAGCTTGGCCACTTATTAGCTAGATAACTGTAACAAGGTTTTCCCATCTGTAAAATGGGGATGATAATACATAAATGACCTAGTTTTTAGGGTTATTGTGGGGAAAGCACTTGAAAGCCAAAAAATGTTATAGAAATATGAGTTAGTCTACAAAGTCTTAGTGCAGTTTTAAGCTTTAAAAACTGAAATAGCTTTTGGGACGGGACATTTGTATCATCTGAAAAGTGATCTGGAGAAAGGAATGGCAAGCCATTCTCTTATCTTTGGGTTGGCTTTTTTTTTTTTTGGAGGGGGAGCATTTTTTAAACCCTTATCTTCTGTCTTAATATCAGTTCTAAGTGACTTACCCAGAATCACACAGCTAGGAAGTGTCTGAGGCCAGATTTCAACCCAGGTTTTCCCAACTCTAGACTTAAGGCTCTACCCACTGTGTAACTTAACTACCACATCCTAGGATCCTTGCCAAGAAAATCACAAATAGTCAGATACAACTAAAGGATTGAATAACAACAAAATATTTCTTGAATGGAATTTCATGTTCTTTGTTCTTAATTTTTAAAACCAAGTGGAATTCTATCTTTAAGGTGTGACCATAGGTTTGTTTCTCTGGGATACAGGTCCTCAGTAGAAGAGGGTTATCTTATATTTTTTTAAACTAATACAGGAATATCATTTCTTCCTTGAGAAAATAAGCTTCTTGAAGACAGTATTCTACTATATGACACAATACTTGTCAAAGTGTTAAAAATGGGAGAAGAGGGGGTTGCTGCTGGTGATGGTGTTATTTGACCTGTGGTTTCACTGGTAAGGAGATTTTTCTCTGCCAATGCAGTTTGATACCACTTAGTAACTTCTGGTCTTAGAGAGCTGCCTGGAGCATTGGGAAATGAATTAATTGTGTAAATATGTGTGTTAAGCAATCTACCTGATTCAAGGCCAGGTTTCTATCTTCTCTGCCATACCATCTCTCAATAAACTTATGGATTAAATATATGTGCTTTAAAATGTATTGTTGAAGACAATCTATACATACTTATCTGTTTGTCAGATGATGTCTTCTTTGTTGCAGGGAGGATAAGGAGGGGCTGAGATACTTGGAAAAAATTCTATTAACAAAATTTTAATGTATTATTAAATTAACTCATTGTAATTGGAATATTGATATGTTGGGGGAAATGGAGAGGTTCCACAGTGTAGGATTCCAGTTTTTTTTTAATCCTACATGCTCTCATTTTTTAAAGAGCAACATAGAAAAAATGTACCGAACACTAGAAGACCAGTTCAGTGAAATCAGTGCAAAGGATGACCGGCAGATACAGTTGATCCATGATCTGAATATGCAAAAAGCACATATTCAGACCCAGAATGGTAAGAATGGGACAAGGATTTATGGCAAAGGTTGGGCCAATGGGGAGAAGTGACAGGGAGGGTTTACCCATATCTGTCTTTCAGGTGAGCTCAACCACCAACTGGAAGAGAAAGAGACTCTGGTTTCTCAACTTACCAAAAGCAAACAGGCAGTAACTTATCAATTAGAGGAACTGAAGAGACAACTAGAAGAAGAAATCAAGGTTGGAGCCAATTTTTGGCTGGTACTAAACATGAAACTGATGCCCAAGCTAAAATCCTTTAGTGCTATTCTTCAAGTTTCCTTAGGCCAAAAAGCCCTTCACAAAGAATGGTAATCAAGGCTCCACATCATCTAGAACTTTTCTGCTCCTAATCACTCTGCAGACCTCACAGGTCTAGTTTCTGTAGCCAGACCCATCTCATTATCAAACCTGTCATTGTTACTTGTTTCCATATTTATTCATATTGCCTTTCCTACTTAGAATCCTTTTCCTCTATCTGCTTAAAGATTGATTTTTTTTTCGGCTTTCTCCAGTAGACTTACAACAGGATACTTGGTAGATGCTTAATAAAGGTTGATGAATACCTTTGTTTTAAGATAGAAAAATAAAGGTCACAGATAGGAAAAAAAACAACGTCTAAGGGGAATATATTGGTCGTTGATAAAAGATTTTCTCCCTACCTGGGAACGATTTTTTTTATTTCATTTAGTCAATTTAGAACATTATTCCTTGGTTACAAGAATCCTATTCTTTCCCTCCCTCCCCTCCCCCCACCTTTTCCCATAGCTGACACACAGTTCCACTGGGTTTTACATGTGTCCTTGATCAGAACCTATTTCTATGTTGTTGATGTTTGAACTAGGATGATCATTTAGAATCTACATCCTCAATCATATCCCCCTTGACCCATGTAATCACACAATTGTTTTTCTTCGGTGTTTCTACTCCCACAGTTTTTCCTGTGAATGTAGATAGTGTTCTTTTTCCTAAATCCTTCCAAGTTGTTCAGGATCACTGCATTGCCACTAATGGAGAAGTCCATTAAATTCAATTGTACCACAGTTTATCAGTCTCTGTGTATAATGTTCTCCTGGTTCTGCTCCTCTCTGCATCAATTCCTGGAGGTCATTCCAGTTCACATGGAGTTCCTACCCAGGAACAATTTTTAAAGAACATCTTGGTGGAGAAGTGGTCATAGATTATCAAAGGCCATGTCAGTGAAGTACAAGCTCTGAAAGGTCTTACTAACCTAGAAAGGATTTCTTCACAAATGAGTCTAGTGATGAATTTTATGTCTGTTGTTTAAAGACCAACCTACCAATCTCCTCACCAGACCAGTTTCATGGTGAAGAATTTTTTTCAATCACAATAAATCTCAAAGTTATAGACAGAGTATGATCTGCATTAAGAGAGGTAATATCTATCCAATAAAGTTATGGGTCCTTGAAGTACTGAATTATAAGTAAGGACATAGCAATAGCCACATCACATGAAATCCCCATGGTCAACTGCTCAATCATTCTCTCTGACAATGGGACTTTCCATTCAAGCCAAGTGAGAATGAGTGGAATGTGGCCCTTAAGGCTTATTACATAGGTACTTTCCCAACTCATGCTCAAAAGTGGAATTAAAAGAGACCTAATACTCTAATTTAAAAGAAAATATTCTAATTTAGAAACTGATTCCGACTCCTATATTGTTATCATATCAGGCCAAGAATGCTCTTGCCCATGCGCTGCAGGCTTCCCGTCACAACTTTGACTTGTTAAGAGAACAATATGAAGAAGAGCAGGAAGCCAAAGCTGAGCTTCAGCGGGTCATGTCCAGAGCTAACAATGAAGTGGCTCAGTGGAGGAATAAATATGAAACTGATGCCATACAACGTACAGAAGAACTGGAAGAGGCTAAGTATGGACTTTTGAATTTGTGGGGTGGAGAATAGGTAAATGGGCAAGTGAATTTCCACACTTGAGAATCTTCTAACAGCAACTCTTTGCCCTTCCCCAAATAATTCCATCATTCCATCTGGCTCCCTTCTGTAATGAATTTGAGCCAGATCTACCTCTAGCTTGCCTCCTCCAAGCCTTTTGAGGTGTCCCAGATGAGTCTTATATTCTCTAACATCACCAAATTTCTTAAATCAATCTTAACTTGAGAAAGAGAATTGCAGTTAATAAATATTCAAATTGATCTTTCTCTTCAAAGACCTTTTCCACTTTATGGTATTCATTGACTATTTCAATGATCTCAATATTTAGCTTTATGTAGAGTTTACCACTTCATAAGCAACTGTTTCACAAGAAGACTTAGTCCTGGAACTCTGAGGGTAACTATTGGACTCATACCCACTATACTTTAGTAAGAAGAATTTATACTTCTCCCTTCCCCAGTTCTCTATTACATTTGAGTTTCTGTATACATTTGAAAGTAGTTCCCTTTTGAGTAATTATCTTTGGTACTTTTAGGAAAAAATTAGCCCAGAGGCTCCAGGAGGCTGAAGAAAATATTGAGACTGTGAACTCCAAATGTTCATCTTTGGAGAAAACCAAGCAGAGGCTTCAGGGAGAAGTGGATGACCTTATGCTTGATTTGGAAAGATCCAACACAGCCTGTGCTTCTCTGGACAAGAAACAGAGGAACTTCGATAAGGTCCTTCCTCAATATTTGTAGCATATGGCAATAATCCCTATGCTACTACTATAAACATAAAAACACCATTAAGTGTGACTCATTTGTTAGACCCTAGGGTTACCCACCTTTAAAGGCAGGTTGCTATTCCTAGAAATCAAAGGATCCTCATAACTATACATAATTGTTCATTTTCCCTCCTGATCTATAATGATGGAGGTAATATTATTTAGTGTAGTAGAGGTATAAAGTCAGACCTTAGGTTCATGGAGTACTAAATGTGCAGAGGTGAAAGTATGTTGTAGTCTAAGAAATTGAGTGAATGTAAAGATTAGAGGTCTGAGTCAAAGAGTAAAGGAGTACTTAATGATAATGATTCATGTAATTGTGTTAAGAAAAGAAATAGAAGTATAATCAATATTATAGCTCAAACTATTCCTATATAACCAAAAGGTTATATGTAACAATATGTGAAATAATTCCAAATCCTGGAAGAATAAGAATATAAACTTCTGGGTGGCCAAAAAATCAAGTGGAACCAAGAAGTTTTGAAGGCATGGAAATAGGGAACTTGCTAATCTTCCTTAACAAGTATGTACTATGGTAAAGTTTCCAAAGTAATTTACATATATTATCTCACTTGAACTTCACAACAACCCATAAAATACTTACTAGGAGTATTATCCCATTTTATTGATGAGGAAATGGAGACTCAAAGAACTTCAGTAACTTGCCCATCTCCATATAGACAAAGTCTTCCTGACTCCAAATTCAACACACTTAAAAAAAGGGTACTGGGATTGACAAAGAGAGTATAGTTCCTGATATAGAAGACATGCTCAATAAATTTTTGTCGAATCGAATTGGACTATATATCTTTATGGATTCCAGGGCATTTCTATGGTTCGATACCAACATTTGGGAAAACAATGACAAGTTCTCCTATTAAGAAAATTCTAGATCATCAGTAGTCTATTCATAGGGAAAGAAAATGGTATGAACAAGCAAAGAGCTTAGGAGTCAGTAAGATTGATCACATGTGAGTGGGTCTGTATCACTATTGTGGTGTGAAAGGCAAAGCAATAGGGTTCAAAGAACACAGAACTTGACATTAGAAGACAGATTCAAGTCCTGCCTCTGCTACATAATGGGCAAGTCACTGAAGCTCTTTGAGCCTCAGCTTCTTCAAATGATGGTGTTCCCTGAACCACATGTCTTATGGCATTTTCCTGAGGAAAGCATCTCAGAAACTACATGTGTTAGGTGAAGACAAACAATTTTTAAGAGGGTATAAGGCACCAAGGCAGTGTAGTACACTGGGCTTAGAGTCAGACAGGAAGACATGAATTCAAATAGTCTCAGATACTTGCTAGCTGTGTGACCTTGGGCATTTAAGTAACTTAACCTCTCTTGATTCCAGTTTCCTCAGCTGTAAAATGGGAATAAAAATTGAGTTTATTTCACAGGGTTCTTGGTAGGAATCAAATTAGATAATATATGTAAAATGCTTTGAAAATTTTAAAGGGCTATATAAATATATCTAGGTGGTTCAAGTGATAAACTTGGAGTTAGGATGAATTAAGTTCAAACTCAGCCTCTGATACTGTGTGATCCTGGGCAATGTATATACATGGATATGTGTATATACATATATTTATATTTGTGCATGTATATACATAACATATAACATATTAAACCTGAAGAGGACCTGTCACTGCCACTTCCCAGCTCTTATGATTCTGTAGGTCCTTGCGGAATGGAAGCAAAAGCTTGAAGAGAACCAAGCAGAACTGGAATCTGTTCAGAAAGAATCTCGGTCCTTGAGCACTGAACTTTTCAAAATGAAAAATGCCTATGAGGAAGTACTAGACCAGTTAGAAACCATGAAAAGGGAAAACAAAAACCTACAAGGTCAGCATCACCTCCTCCACAAGCTTGGAACTTCCTAGCCTCACTGCTTGACACTAACTCCCTCCAAATACCTACAACTCTTCCTGAATCCACTCACCCTTCATTCTCTCTCCTATACAGCCCCATAAGTTGGTTAAATAATTATAACAACACCATACAAATGTTAAAACACATTCGAAGATATAATCACATTAATAATCTAATAACTTTACCTTTATTCCAAGGTCCAGGGCCATGCCTTATTGCTAGGCATCTGGGGATCTAAGTTCACCCTTTCTTTTGCTGCTATTTAGGGGAGACACATTGGGTTTTTTAATTCACTTATATTTGACAATGAGAAGATCTTCCAGTAATCCCTATGACCATTGTCCAACAAGGTCCTCTAACCAGTTCTCTTCTTTGGTTGTCTCTTAGTTATTTTTTAAATCTCATGAAGTTATTGAAATCAATGAGAACTCTTCTTTACATACCCATTGATGTAGAGGTAAAGTCAGGCAAGATGATCCATGGCTTACTGATCATAAATCTACTGATCATAGATCTAGATTAAAATGAAAATGTCAGTAGAAGCCATCCAGTAAGTATGACTTGTTTATTTTACAGGTGAGGAAACTAAAATGTTTTGTGACTTACCTAAGGTTATATAGAAAGCACATGTCATATCTGAGATTCAAATCCAAACCCCCAACTCCAAATCCTGTGTTCATTCCCCACACTGACTCTCTGCAATGTCTAAAACAGACTTAATAATTATTCTATTTAATTCTGTCCTTTTCATGAACCTGTTGGTCAGGAGCAAAAAAGCAAGAACGATGATCTGCCTTTGTGAGGGCTCAAGAGCATTATGAAATTACCTAACAATTCTGTCTATTGCAGAGGAGATTGCTGATTTAAATGAACTGATAGCAGAAAAGGGCAAGAATATGAAGGAAATGGAAAAGACCAAGAAGCAAGTTGAACAAGAAAAGTCTGATCTCCAGGTTTCTTTAGAAGAGGCTGAGGCAAGTTTCTGAAATATCACATGCTAGGCTCCTAGAGAAACATGCAACTGAAATGGTTATTCTAGGTGACCTCTGTAGTACTCTTCCCCTTCTAATAGATGATCGATTTAATTTTTCTTGAACATGAAAATCTGTAATTACTATAAAAAAGTCTAAGTCTTTACTGGAAACAGTTGTCAGCTCTGGGTCTGTATGTTATTCCATCTATTTTAATTTCCTCTAGTCAGTATGCAATATTTGCCCATTTTGGAAAACATCTTTTTTTCACTATTTTTTCAATCCTGTTCTGTCAGAAAGGAAAAAAAAAAGATTAACTCCAAACCACCCCACGTAACTTAAAACTTCATGTTGTCTGATAGGTCCCACTCATCTTTGGTCATGATATTTCATTGCCTTTCTCCATGCCTTTGCATAGTCTGTCCCCCAAGCCTGGAATACATTCTCTCCTCACTTCCATCTCTCAGATTCTCTAGATTCCTTCAAAACTCAGTTTAAGGAATTACCTACTAAAGAAAGTTTAAATTGATTCTTCCAGTTGCTAGTATCCTCTTCCTTACTCTTCCCCATTTTTTTTTAAACTTTGTACATGTCCTACCCCTTCTCCTATAGCAGTGATGGTGAACTTTTTAGAGATGGAATGTCAGGACATGCCCCCACCCCAGCCCCTAGGCTGACCCCACCCAGGGGAGGAAGAAAACACTTCCATTGGGCTGCTGGGAAGAGGAGTGGGTGAAGTAAGGAATGTCCTCAGCAAGTGTAGAGAGGAGGAGGCAAGTGGCTCAAGCTCTCTGCTCCCCTCCAGCTCTACTGCCTATGAGCTGCCCACCTTACCTCCTGTGTGCTTCCATTGGGTTGCTAGGTAGAGGGACAGGGGAGGTGAAAAAATGTCATCCCTTGTGGTGGAGAGGGGGAGTGGAGCAGCTCTGCCTGAGTCCCTCTGCCTTTCTAGTAATAAACTCTTGGGGAGGGAACAGTCGCATGCCCACAGAGAGTGTCCTACATGCCATCTTTGACTTCCATGCCATAGGTTCACTATCACTGACCTATAGAATGTAAAGATTCTGAAGGCAGGGACTGATTCATTTTTGTCTTTGTATCCCTAGCACCTAGCACAGTGACTAGCTGGATTGAATTTGTTTGGCCAGAAATTCTCCATTAATAGAATGTTTCACCAGAATACCCTGGTTATGAACAATTGTGATTGGCTCATAGCTATGTTGGGCTAGTCATTTAAACTCCGTTGCCTACCCCTTATCGCATTTCTGACTTTGAAACAATTCATAGTTTTGATTCTATGATGGAAGGTAAGGGTTTAAAAAAAACACACATTATTTTTAAAAAAATAAAAATAAAAGTAATATTTTTTTTAAAAAATAAGATAATTTATTTAGGAATAAGTCCAATTAAAAGCTATTTATCCTTTAGAAACAAAGATGAATCTTTTTTCATACTAGTTTTTAATGTAGACCCTATGCTAAGTACGAGAGGTAAGAAAATCATTTAAACATTAAGCATTTAGTTTAATTTTCCTAATATCCTTGCCCTCTGTTTCCATCAAGTCATTCAATGAGCTTATGATTGTGAATTACTTCTTTCTTTTTATTTAAGACTTTGAGTAATTTGAATTCAATTGAATTCCACAAATTTTTAATGATATGTGCCTACTGTATGCAAGACACTGTGCCAAGAGGTGGAGCTACAATGGCAAAAAAAAAAATAATCCTTTGCCTTCAATGAGCATACATTCTAGTGGATCTTACATTTCCTACCACGCTGATGCTCTTCTTCAATTAACTTAACTACTCTCAGGTGCTTGGTCTATCTTCACTAAAAGTGAGAATATACTGCTAAATCTATTTACATTCAAGGAAGAGCTGTCAGTCTAATTCCTTGATTCTCCATAAGAATTCTCTCTTCCCCGGGAATACTTTCTGGGGAAAAAGTGAGATGATCTGATATTTTCTTTCACACAGGGCTCCTTAGAACATGAAGAAAGCAAAGTCTTGCGTGTCCAGCTAGAGCTAAACCAGGTAAAATCTGAGATTGACCGGAAGGTCACTGAAAAGGATGAGGAAATTGAGCAGCTCAAAAGAAACAGCCAGAGAATGTCAGAGTCCATGCAGAGCATGTTGGATGCTGAGATCAGGAGCAGAAATGATGCCCTGAGGCTTAAGAAAAAGATGGAAGGAGACCTCAATGAAATGGAAATTCAGTTGGGTCGTGCTTACCACCAAGTGGCTGAGACCCAGAAACATCTGCGTACCTTCCAGGGTCAGCTCAAGGTAAGTAGGCAGGCCCCTTCTGGTACAACCTCTATCTATGGCTTTGTTCTGTGGTTTCTGTACTCATGCTTGCTTCCTACTAAAGGATTCTCAGCTGCAACTGGATGATGTTCTAAGGGACAACAGTAACCTGAAGGAGCAGTTGGCCCTTGTGGAACGCAGGAACAGTCTCTTGGTTGAGGAGCTTGAAGAGATGAAAGTGGCCTTGGAGCAAACTGATAGGACACGCAGGCTATCTGAACAGGAGCTGCTGGATGCAAGTGAACGAGTGCAGCTCCTACATACCCAGGTACTCTGGGGTCTCCTCCAGCCATGGTTCTCGTGCTGCTCTGAAAATGAAGAAAGGAAGAAACTATGCATGCTTCATCTCCTGCTTGAATTTAATTCCAGGAATAACTGTCTCAGCAAATTAATCTGAATTCTTTCTCTTATCAGAAAACAAAAACTATATAACAAAACATAATCCTTTTTGCTGTAGCTGCCAGGAAACACAAAAGCCAGATTTATTAATAAAATATTGTAATCTTTTCAACTTTGGCAGCTGACAGCATCCACACCTTCAGCTCAGTTCAGAAGACCTATATTCTGGTTTATCTCTAAGGGTCTCATGTACTTTGAACTATGCTTTGTAATGTAAGCCACTTTAAGTCCTTTGGAAACATGAAGACTAAATCAAAATATTTTTGAGAAAGCTCTATTTTAAAAAGTTACATAAATATAACCATGAAACAGAGGAAAAAAATTAGAATTACTTTAGTTCCAATCCCAGCTGTCACATACTACCTGGGTGATGGGTGACCTTGTGCAAATCACTTAGTATCTTAGGCCTCAATTTTTTCATCTGCAAAATTAGGGTGTTGGACTAAGAGAGTGTCTACTCACTTTGAATTTTGAGCTAAAATCACCATTTTCTAATTTTCTTACTAGAATGCCAGCCTGATAAACACAAAGAAGAAACTGGAGGCTGATATAGCTGAGTGCCAGAAAGAAGTGGACAATTCTATCCAGGAAGCTCATAATGCAGAGGAGAAAGCAAAAAAAGCCATCACAGATGTGAGTGAGCTGTTGCCTATTTTCACAGAGTTCAGGTGAATGGTTAGAGGAAAGGGTGGGCCTCTAGGCTTGAGAAGTTTCCCGTTATCCCGAAATCAAGGGGGGAGGGGGGGAAGAAATTAGATGATGTGTTGGGACACTTATTAATATTTCCTGTGGACCTAATAGGCTGCCATGATGGCTGAGGAGCTGAAAAAGGAGCAGGACACCAGTGCCCACCTGGAGAGGATGAAGAAGAACCTGGAGCAGACTGTGAAGGACTTGCAGCACCGCCTGGATGAGGCTGAGCAGATGGCCCTGAAGGGAGGAAAGAAGCAGATCCAGAAACTGGAGAATAGGGTACAGGGCTATGAGACAAATGAAAATTCAGGGTCTGTGTAGAAGCCATATAATCTACTTGCCTATAGATAGGGCCATATGATAGGGGACCCAAAGAGGAGCAGCAAGAGCAAAGAGTAGAAAACCACATAGTGGCCTGAAAGAACTGCCATTATGATCATTTCTACTTGTCAGTCCACACACACACACACACACACAATTTTATGTTATTTTTGTTAGGATATATAACTTAAAGTATTTAAATTATCATTATTGTACTTGTAACTTAGTGTTCATTTTACAAGGGATTTTATGTAGGTTCAGATCTGTTCATGCCTCATATAGAGACAGCTGGGTAGCATAGGGAATAGAGTCTAGGAGGTTCAAAACTAGTCTCAGATAGTTCCTAACTGTGTGACCCTGGGCAAGTCACTTAATCCCAATTGTCTGGTCCTTATCACTCTTCCACCTTGACATCATACTTAGTATCAATTCTAAGGCATAAGGTAAGGTTTTTTTTTTTTTTTATGAAAACTGTTTAAACACCAAGCCACTGTATATGACTGGGGAAACAGTACTTGGAGAGTGAAGAATGTGCTTTGCATATTGAAAAGTGATGTGCAGTTATACTTTCTCTCTGTCTCTCTGTCTCTCTCCCTTTAAACCTTTACCTTCTGTCTTAGTGTCCATTCTAAGAAGATTGGCTAGGCAGTTGAGATTAAGTGACTTGCTTAGGGTCATCCAGTTAGGATGTGTTGATGGTCAGATTTGAACCCATGTCCTCCCAACTCCAAGCCTGGTGCTCTAGGCACTGTGCTACCTAGCTGCCCCATAGTCATACTCTCTTAATATTATTACACAAATCTTGCAGAAACACAGATAGGTAAAACAACATTATAGAGTCAGTTAATTCCATAGAAACAATACTATAAATGTTATAAATGGGTGTTCCACCAAATCACCTTGTTGGGAGTCTTGAAAACTTATAATATTTTTAATGAACTAATGATATTACTACAAAATGACATTGGTCAAGGGAAACTTCTGCCTGCAAATTGCTGCTTACTGGGCTGCCCAAGTTCATAATTTGAAATCTACTTATTTTAAACATCTATCTTTTATTCACCCACTCCAGTGTTAAATACCTTTCCAGTCTTTCTTGTATCCAATTTAAATTTCTTCTACAGCAGGTCTAGCTTACTTCATGTTCTTCATGGTTTGGGGATTTTTGTTCAGTTACAACAGTAGGCATTTCAGATCTCCTATATGCTATATCTTATACTGTTTTCTGTTCTTTCTTTGCCAATTTCTCTGTTTAGTTCCTTGGCTGATCCTTCCTTTACTTTCCCTCACCCTTTTCTAGGATGCCAAAACTGGTTGAACTATTTAGTTTTAGGGTTTTTGTTTTGTTTTTAAAACAGCATTTACAGGAAGAAGTGTAAAAGGATGATAATAGAGAGGAACTTGAAAATATGCTTCTGAAGAATCTGGAGCGATAGGATGAAAAGGAGAGAGCAAAGAGACAGAAGGAGGAGGAAAAATGAGAGGAAACACTTTTCCTTCCTTCCTTGAAATCCACCAGTTACTGTAATTAACTTCATAAAGAAATATTAAAATACACTCTTCCTGTATTAGGCGGTCTACCACCAGGGCCTATAAATCAGTGAATAATGAAGTAAGAGACCTGTTTCTATTGGAGCTTCATCCAATCACTTTCAAACAGAGTTGCTCCCAAAACCTATTTCAATTTAATTCAATGTGTTCCAAAAAAATATTTATTTACTGAAGTAAAGCCATGTGATAGGCACTGGAAATACAAATATTAATCCAGCATTCTCCAGGAGCCCACAGTCTTTTTTTTTTAACATTATTTTATTTGGTCATTTCCAAACATTATTCATTGGAAACAAGGATCATTTTCTTCCCCCCCCCCCCACCTCTCCCATAGCCGACTCATGATTCCACTGGGTATCACATGTATTCTTGACTCGAACCCATTTCCCTGTTGTTGGTATTTGCATTAGAGTGTTCATTTAGAGTTTCTCCTCAGTCATATCCCCTCCACCCCTGTAGTCAAGCAGTTGCTTTTCCTTGTTGTTTTTACTCCCACAGTTTATCCTCTGCTTGTGGATAGTGTTTTTTAGATCCCTGCAGATTGTTCAGGGACATTGCATTGACCTTAATGGAGAAGTCCATTACCTTCGATTGTACCACAGGGTATCAGTCTCTGTGTATAATGATCTCCTGGTTCAGGTCCTTTCGCTCTGCATCACTTCCTGGAAGTTGTTCCAGTCTCCATGGAATTCCTCCATGTTATTATTCCTTTGAGCACAATAGTATTCCATCACCAACATATATGACAATTTGTTCAGCCATTCCCCAATTGAAGGGCAACCCCTCATTTTCCAATTTTTGGCCACCACAAAGAGTGCAGCCATGAATATTCTTGTACAAGTCTTTTTCTTTATTATCTCTTTGGGGTACCAACCCAGCAGTGCTACGGCTGGATCAAAGGGCAGACAGTCTTTTATCGCCCTTTGAGGAGCCCACAGTCTTAAAGGAAGGGGAGGAAGATATGATTATGATACAAGAGAGAGCCACTATAAACCTTTCCCTCCCCTAAAAACAGTAGTACAAGAGGGAATTTGTTAGTTCCTCCCTCTTCCTACCCCTAAATTTTTGTGAAAACAGACATAAATAATTTGAAACACAGTGCCACAATCTCTCTTTCTAGAGATTTCTCTTGTACTTCATTTCCTAAAACTAGGCCTACAAGTCTTTCAGACTTATGGTACAATTTCTTCTTATAGCTAATAAGTAGTATTCTCATCACAGTTCCACAGGGGACATGATAACTTATCAAAATTTCAATCTTTTCTATGTAAAAGCTAGGTGGTACATCTCCCACCTGTAGTGGTAGTCTATGTGCATATAAAGGTTTGGGAATAACATCCCATTCTCTCCCTAGTTATATCTCAGTCTACCCTAATTGCCCCTGGATGTATGAATGGAATTAACTTATTGGGGGGTCTCCAAAATATCCACAGAATATACTTTCTCTGGCACTACTGCATGGAAAGGGGAATGTGTGTGAGCCCCACTATAGTAAAATAAATATAAATCAGTGGTACTGGTAAAACACTATGAAAAAATTTGAGGATGGGGAATTACTTATACCTGAGAGACCAAAGGAATGTGACAATAGAGGGGCTAGGGTGTTAAGGAAGATTTCATAGAGTATATTATACCTAAATGGTTCCTTTTACTCTCCATGACTCTCAGAGATTCCTTCTACCATGTCTCAGTTTCCATGTTTTATGGGAATAAATGTAGCTGACATCCTATCCCTGATAGTATCATGCAGTCTCACTACCTCCACCTACAAACAGTCATAAAACTTTAAAAAAGAACCAAAAAACTCTTACTTTCTGTCTTGGAATCAGTACAGGTTCTAAGGTAGAAGAGCAGTAAGGTATGGACTAGGCAATCAAGGTTAAGTCACTTGCCCAGGGTCACACAGCTGGGAAGTGTTTGAGGTCATATTTGAATCTAAGACCTCCCTCATCTCTGGGTCTGGCTCTCAATCCACTGAGTCACCTAGCTGCCTCCATTCATAAGATTAAAAACAAAACAAAACAAAGTAGTTTCTCATCTGAAAAAGTTTAAGGACCTTAACACTTCAGTATGTACCTTAATAAAGTTTAATATGACAGATGGGGCAGCTGGGTGGCACAATGGCACCAGACCTGGAGTTGGTAGGACCTGGGTTCAAATGTGGTCTCAGACACTTCCTATCTGAATGATTCTCTGGGAAAGACATTTAACCCCATTTGCCTAGTCCTTGCCCTTCTCTCTTAGATTTGTTAAGTCAGAAAGTAAGGATATTTAGGGGAGAAAAAAAGTCAAATATGGCAGGACAGATGATATTATATAAGTGAGACAGGTCTTTGATTTCTTTCTTGTAATCTCTTCATGATACTGGATTTTAGATTCATGAGCTGGAAAATGAGCTTGATGCTGAGCAGAAGAGGGGAGCTGAAGCCATTAAAGGGGCCCACAAATATGAACGGAAAGTTAAAGAAATTACTTACCAGGTAAATGTCTTCAAAATCACAATAAAGTCTGTACTACTCAAATTCTGTTCAGAAGAGTGATGTCTATATGGACAATATAACCCTAATCCTCTATTCATAGGCTGAGGAAGATCGTAAGAATGTTCTCAGACTCCAGGACCTGGTAGACAAACTACAGGCCAAAGTGAAGGCATATAAGAGACAAGCAGAGGAGGCGGTGAGTGCAGGGGCTTCCCCCAAGTGACATGTAGTCCTGGTTCTCATAGAGCCATGTAGACATCATCCTGTGTATTTTCTCCTAGAAGTCAAATTTTCTTGGAGAGCACATTTCCACTTCTTAGAAAGAATTCAAGATTCAGGAACTTTACTCCAGATCACTTAGCTACTTAGAACTCAACCTCAGTTTTCTTTCCCACAGAATGAAAGGATTGGGTTTTATTGGCTGAGATGATTGCTAAAATCCCCTCCAACTTAGCATTTTATAAGCATGCTCTATAGGAAGCAGAATTGTTAATACTTGGAGTCAGAAAAAAATGGATTTGAGCTCTGATCTTGACATTTATAAGAATCCTAACCTGAGAAGGGTCATTTATTGTCTTTAAGTCCATTTCCTCACCTATGAAATGAGAGTATTAATACTTGAACTACATGATTCCCAGGAGTTGTGTGAGGAAAGCACTTTAGAAACCTTAAATATCTCAGGACTTCAGTATTCCTATGATACTTTTCATGTTTGAATTTTCTCCACTAACAGTGCAATTCACATTCTGTCTATACTATCTCAACCTCAATTCTCTTGCCCATGATCCCTCATAAGCCCTCCATAAAGTTCCACTCAACAGTGTTGAAGACCTTATGCCCTTCAGTCCAATAATATAACTGGCCAACTTTTGTCTAATTATATCTCTTAGATGTTATCAGTTATTTGTAAATCATTGTTGATAATGTGCTACAACCTATTTTTGTCTGTCACCAATCTCATTTTTGTTTTGGTTTTCTTCCTTTGGAGATAGTGTTATTCCATGAAATTCATACCCATACTGTAATCCTGGAAGAATATTATTGTCTAACAGAAAGATTTTGTTTCAGGGTTTAAATGTAGTTGAAAAAATTGTATAGGCTTCTGAATTAATCAATCAAGAAACATTTATTAAGTTTTTAACTATGAGCCAGGCAGTATACTAAACACCTAGGATATAAATAAAAAGCAAAAACAGTTCCTGCCCCTGAAGAATATCATTCTTAAAAGATTGCCTGTTTCTTTCTCATATTTTCATTAAGGTTGCCTGCCAATAAATCTTAAGTGATAGAAAAATATAAGCCTTACCTGTTACATATTCTATTCTACCTCACTCTACCCCACTCTTTCTCATTCTACTCCAACAATCCTTCCTCACTCTACCCAGTCATCTTTGTCTTACTCTGCAATGCTATGGATGTAGTCAAATATAGATAAACAGCAGTAACTTTCATTTCCATTTTCTGATGCATTTCTGTATCTCTCTTCCCTACCCAGCCGTGACCATAAGATAATATTTTGCTCTTGAGTTAATAAATACTAACCTGACATTTTTTTAGTGGAGAAAATGTCCTTAATAAATGTTTGAGCATTCACCATCTCCTTATGCCATCTTTACGACGTACCCAGGAGGCCAATTTTATCTTGGTTTGGTCCCAGGGAGACTTTTAAAGATCTGGGGGTCCACTTTGGTCTGATGTAACCCTTGACAAATTGAATAACTCCTAGGAGGTCACGAGCCAGGCTCCCCTACATTACCATCAAGTGGATCTCACAAATAGTAGATTTATCCAGCTATACCTGACCATAGGTCAAGTCTCATGCTCAACTCATCATGTAAACATGATTTCCCTTTGAAGGACAAAGATCTTTCTCTATTCAGGAATACCTGTCCTTCTTCCTCCTTCTTATCTACTAGAATCTGAGACACATTCCTTCTCTAACTCACTCAAGTTCATCCAATAGTTTATAAACTTGCCATTGTCATAAGACAGCTGGAGGAAAAAACATGCCAAACTTGGAGTCAGAAAGGCTTGCATTTAAATCCTGTCTCTGACTAAATCATGTAATTGTTGCCTTCCTCAGTTTCCTGATCTGTAAAAAATGATGATAATATTAGCACCTGCCTCCTAGCATTGTTCAGAAGATGGGATAATATATGTAAAATGCATTGCAAACCTTAAATTAGCTTGATGTAAATATTAGCTATTCTTAATATTAACCAGGGAGTATCCATTTCCACTTCTTTGGAAACTGCCTTTCTTTCTGTGTCAGAAGGATAGTGCATGTCAATCAATTAATCAACAAGCATTTATTATGCTTCTACTATGTGCTAGGCACTGTTCTAAGGGGCTAATTACCAAAAGATGGAAAGGAACAAAAGTCTTAGTAGCAATAATGTGGAATTAGATTCAGTTGCCATCCCTTGTCTCATTTCTTTTAGGAGGAACAGG
Source organism: Monodelphis domestica (assembly GCF_027887165.1). Lineage (NCBI taxonomy): Eukaryota > Metazoa > Chordata > Mammalia > Didelphimorphia > Didelphidae > Monodelphis > Monodelphis domestica. The sequence continues at coordinate 242,566,982 of NC_077228.1, read as the reverse complement.
CCAACACTCAGTTAACAAGGTGCAGAAGAGTTCAACATGAGCTGGAGGAAGCTGAGGAGCGGGCTGACATTGCTGAGTCACAGATCAATAAGCTGAGAGCCAAGAGTCAGGACACAGGAAGTCAGGTTGGTATATGACCACTATGCATAACAGGAACTACCATTTCTCATTCTGAAATTTGGGGGAAATCACATCTTCTGAGGTATTTCCTATAAAACTTGGGGGCACAAAGGTTGAAGGGATTCTAAGAAACCCAACTTAAAGCCAAAGGATGAAGTCTATAGCCATAAATGTCTTGGTCTTTCTTGCTACCTTTGTACATTTCAACAGAAGGATTTTTAGAAGGTTTTCATATTTTTTTATATTAAATAAAACATTAAATTGTGCTACTCATTTAAGCTAAAACCTCTAAGCTTGCAGGAAGATCTATTGCAAAAGAATTTCATTCGGATTGGTGAGGGCTTTTTACTTTGCTCTGCCAGCAAAAGGGTAAAGGAAAATGGAAAGACGATAGGCCTGTCTCTCACTCTGAGCAAATGAAAGTTAGCAAGGCAGGCAGGATCTATTAGCTGCCATCCTTATCTATCCCTACTTATAATCCAAGTAGTCCCTGTATTGCAAGAGAGCTAGAGATTTGATTGAGTATACAATAAACAATAGACAAAAGAGCCCTTTTTGAAACACTTTTCTAGTGTTAAATATTTTTAACTTTTCCCCTGGGGATTTTGTTTTTCAGTTCAGCTTCATTGAACTTTTTTTCTTTCTAATTTGCACAGAAAATGGAAGAGTGAGAATCTCCAGCTACTCATTGCCCCATTGTTTAGAGACATATCTACAATAAACATAGAAGGAAAATGTAATAAACAATAAACACTAACAATAATATAAGATTCCTAACTTTGTCACCTTGATTACTCTATAATTTGAGTTATCAAATAATGGAATTTAGAAAGGTCAGACTGATATGAAAAGCTCATTAGAGGTTATTGGGAGGGACAGCTAGGTAGCACAGTGGATAGAACACAAGGCCTGAAATCAGGAGGACCTGGGTTCAAATATGGCCTCAGATACTACTTCCTACCTATGTGAAACTGGGTAAGTCACTTGTCCAGCAATTGCCAAGCTTTTGCCACTTCTTCCTTAGAAAAGATACTAAGATAGAAGGTAAAAAAAAAATTAAGTTATTGGGGAAATTTAGGCCAAAAGAGGTGAGGCGACTTGCCCAATGTCACCCAACAAGATGAGGTTGATCCCAGCTCACCTGAGTCCCAGTCCCATGTTCTTGTTTAGAATGCATGCAGACCATCTTTCTTCCCATCAAATGAATTTGAGACTCTTATCTATGTCATTTTATATGTATTATAAGGAAAATTGGGCTAGATAGCCTCTAAATCCCCTTCCAGTACAAAAGTTCTAGGAGTCTTGGAAATATCAAAATTGATCTTTCTTCCCAGGATCTCAAAACGTTTTCAATTCTTTCTCTATTATCTATTTAATTGTATAGATAATTTTACAGACTGAGTATGGTGCAGTAAGAGAAGCAGAAAGGTTAGGACTGAGAAACAGTGAAAGAAGAATTTTCAATTAAATGAATATAGTTTATTTCAAAAATTACTATTCTCAATTACTCTTTTAACTGGACCTGTGATTCCATCTATATTAGGATCTCACTGTTCTCCTGATGCAGATTAGCTAAAGATCTGAAACAATGATTAGCCCAACAGTGCCATGTACATATTGTAGCTAGGGGCTGGAGATAGGGGAACATATTGAGGGGCTTCAGGTGCTACTGAAGAATTTTTTTCCAAGATAGCTAAATAATCACTCAGTGGCAAGCCAAGGGATCATCCCCCTAATGATCTATTTTTATATCTCAAGCACAATGGCTTGCAAAAAATAAATAAACAAATGCTTTTGAATTGAAGTGAATAAATTGGATAAACTAGGGGTGAGAATATAAAGAAAAGGGTATATAATAGGTTGATTAAAGTTTGCTGACAAATTGATTAATATTATTTTGGAGGTCAGTTTTGCTTAGGTAAGGTTCCTCTTTGTCCAAGGGCACTAGTCCTAGATCCTCTTCATAGCATATGCCAGGCAAGTCATACCAATTCAACTGTCTCAGTCACCATTGGATTCCTAAGGACCTAAGAGACCTGGGAATAGTAACATTAAGTAATGGCATTAAAGAAGGCACATTAACATCTGCTATATCCTAAGTTTATACTTTTCTATCTGACTTATAATTGAAACTTTCCATATGCATTATTTTCCCATTAGGACATGAGGTCCTAGAGAATAGAAAATGTCTATCATCTTTCTATTCACATCTCCAGTGCTTAGCACAATGCTTTTCACAAAATGGTTAATAAGTGTTTTATTCCTTCATTCCCCCTAGGGCTGTCATGATGAGCCTATGGCACATGCCAGAGATGGTGCACAGAGACCTCTCTGTGGGCATGTGCCACCATCCCACCCCCCAGTTTGTTATTACAAAAGCAGAGGGACTCTGTGGAGCTTCTCCTTCCCCCTCTCCACCATGGGCCTACCAAACCCTCTGTCAACAGCCCAATCGAAGCACTTACTCCCTCCCCTGAGCAGAGCACATGAACCAATCCCCTCCTTTTTTCCCTCCCTCTGAGGGCATGGAATGGCACAAAGTCTCCAAAAGGTTTGCCATCACTGCCCTAGGACCTTCCCCAGTACCCTGTATCAGCTTGTATCCCAACCACCAGAATCAAGGCTACTAACTTAGTTCTAGGTCCTTTTCCAGTGCTCCATAGACTGTATCCCCCTAGATGGATTTAACCCTTCAGCCTTATACTGTTACTTCCCATCACCTGATCAGAATCCCCCTCAGGCCATACCATACCTTCTCCTGCCTGTTGTGGGTCCTATAAGATATATTCTACCATAAGGATGAACCTCAAAAGGAAAACCTTGCATCCGCTTCCTGAATAGACCTTTCTCCAAATAATGATATTCATTTAATCTGGACTTATTTCTCAGTGACTACCATATTCTACCTATCTTAATGATCCTGAATCCTTCCTCTTCCTTACTCCCAGTAGCTGCCAATATATAAACTTTAATTCCTATTAAAAACTGCCTACTTTCTCAATTTCTTCCTCCTCAATCCTATCCCTCCTCCATATACACCATGTCCCTCCCACTCCACATCTGTCTACCCCTTTCATTCTACCAACCTAAAATACTAACACTATAATCTTTAAATTTGCTTTCATCTTAATTTTTTTTCCCTTTTTTTCACTACTTTAAACTCCTGGCACTCTTGAGGCCTAGCTATCTCCTGAGAGTATGATATCCCTGACCACCCTTTCCAGTATTTACTTTGTCATGATGGGGGAATTGAAATACTCCTTGCTTCCCATTTTAACCTCCAAACTCTCCTTCTACCACAATTACTCAGCAGTGTCCCCTCTTTTGAGATTCACACTATTCTAATTCATCACCCAGTCTATCCTGATGGCAGTTATCTATTAATCTTTAGGACATTCTTTTTCCTTTCTTAGGAAGTTCAGATTCTGCTCCATCAACTACTATAACTTTCTAGTTCTTCAATCTACTTAATTCTTATGGCCTGCTTTTTCTATTCTAAGATGGTCAAATCATTGATCTTGCTATCACCCATAAGTTCTAGGACTGTGTTCATTAAGTCCAAAATTCCTTCTCCTACCCTCTGCAAAAGTAGATCAGATCTCAAATCTCAGATCATATCTATCTATACCACCATATATATAAAAAAGCTCACTCATAAAATTATTCCACACACAAAAACAAAACAATACACTTAAATGAGGAGGGGAATCTTTGTAGCAAGTATCCTTGATAAGGTCTCATTCAGGATTTATAAGGAATTAAATAAAAATAATAAGTCATTCTTCAATAAATACATGGTCAAAGAATATAAATAAGTAGTCTTCTAAGGAAGAAATCCAAGCTATCAATAACCATTTGAAAAAATTTCGCATCCACTAATAATTAGATAAATGCAAATTGAAGCAGCTCAAATGAGCAAAGATGTCAAAAGAAAAACCGTTTTGGAGTGGGTGCTTCAGAAAATCAGGCAGATTAATGCATTGCTGATAGAGCTATGAATTGGTCCAGCCATTCTGGGAAACAATTTGAAAATATACCCCACCCTCCCCCACCCCTGCCCAAATCCCTTTTGACCTGTGAATATCATGATTGGGTTTATACCACAAAGATATATGAAAAGAAAAAAAAAAGAGGAAAGGAGGTCTATGTATATATTTGCAGCAGTTTGTATTTCTTTTGCAAAGAACTGAAAACAAAGGATTAGGGAGTGCTAATTAAATTAGGGAATGACCAAACAAATTATGTAATATTATTTTACATGATATTGTGAAGACTGAATAAATTCTCCCTTTGTCTATTTTTAGTTAATCAAATCAAGAACTTAAAGTACCCCTTCTTAGTAGATAGCTAACCCTTAGGTAAGAGAACTTACAAGTCACTTACTAGTTCACACCCCCAAAGGCCACAAGCATTGCCCCAACTAAGACAGTGCTAGACAAATTGGGAGGCTGCAATTGGTTCCTATCAAGAGGGGGAGAGCCGGGAAATGACGTGGGGAAAAAAGGGCATAAAAGAAGAGAACAACATGATCTGGTCTCTTGACTTCCTTGGTTTTGGAGAGGCTGGTTTCTTGGAGACTCTTCCCTTGGATTCTGCATTGATGAGTAGAGCTGAAGAGACATACTTTTCCTTGGAGTGATCCTGAAATCTGGCTGAAGACACCACCAGGACTTCTGGCTGAGGACTACTGGGAAACGCATTTGGAGATCGAGACTTGGGGAAGCTCCTGCTTGGGACTGAGTCAAACTTCACCCAAGCAGAACTTAGGGCTGGTAGGCTAGACCAGGCTTTGTCTCCTTCCTATATTTCCTACCTTTACTATCAGTACCTTGTTATAAATAAAAGCTTCTTACAGTCATTTTTTACTTATGGGCTAATATTTTATAAATGATCACCACTTTTATAACTCTCATATTGAGTCAAAACTTAAAATATGAAAGAATTTCAGAAAAACCTATAAAGAATTGTGTGAACTGTAGAGTGAGCAATATGGGAAAGAGTAATTGGTATAATATAAACATAGTTCCCTTTGAAAGATTTCAAAGTTATAATCAGTATAATAACCAATTATGATTCCAGAGTAATGATGATGAAATGTGCTACCCACTATGGAAATTTAATATCAGAATGTACCCCTTTCTTTAGCACCTCACAACAAACTTTAAAAAGAAAGATTTAGAAGGGAGGGAGGGAAAGAATATGATTCTTGTAACCAAGGAATAATGTTCTAAATTGACTAAATAAAAATTTTTTTTTAATTTTTAAAGAAAGATTTATTCTTAAGATTGAAGTTACAACTGTGCTTTTTACCCCACCCTCTGATTCATTAAGAATGATAAAAGCCCACTGTTTATGCATAAATAAGTCTCTTAAGATAGTGGGTTAGAGGAAAGATAGCAGGGTAGAGAAAAGTGGGTATCTCACTCTTCATGCATTCTAAAGATCTCCTGACTTCTGTTGTCCTGGAAGACCATAGTCTCATATATTTGTGACTATTCTGGCTCCCACAGGGCCATGAAAAGAATCTTTCAATATTTCTCCTATCTTGTCTTCAGACAGACCTTTAATGAACAAGGTTTTGTTCCTAGTTCTTCAAACTAGAAAAACACAAGTAGAAAAAAAAATTCTTCTTTTTCTATGTAAAGTCTTTCAAATACATAGTAACCTGAAGCCCAGAATCATGGTTTTGAATTTACATATCAAACCAGTTTTGAACTATTCTTTTTTACTATAAATGCCTTTCCTTCTCTCTTTTCTACACATTCTTTTAAGCCTGAGCTCATGAAAGTGCTCTGTGTGCAGCCACCCTGGTTTCTTTAGATTTCTCCTTCTTCTCTTTCTCCTAAAAATTATTAACAATTGAATAAATCAAATTCAATTTTTCTTTAATTTTCCCCTAGGAGCACTTAGATACTACAAATATAGGCTCAAAATATTCTTTTTTTTTTTAATCCACTTTTCCAAAATGTATGGCACATTTGAAACTATTTCTAACATTCACTTCTTTGACTATTTTAAATGTCAAATGATAGAGTCACTTTCTCTCAAGGTTCTTTATTTCCACATCATCAGCCAGTTTTCCTTAGCATAACATTTTTTTCCTTTGTTGCTTTTTGTGAGAGAGATATTGTCACCTAAGCAAATTAAGAATCTTTTAGATGAGCTGCTTTCAGAAGAACAAGAGTATATTTTAAACTAGGGTTATATAACAGAGTCCTACATAGTTGAAGCTAACTATTATTGCTCTATCTTTTGTCTGTGAAAGGTTTATAATATGAATTCAGAAAACATCTTTCATATCTTCCATTTGACTATTTGTAGTTCCACAAGCATATCCCTAAAGTTTCTCTTTCCCCACCCAAATACTCTCCACAATACCTCCATTTTGGAGATGATGGATTTTCATACAGGTTCATACATTCTTTTTTGTTTTCCAACCCTTACCTTCCATCTTAAAATCACTACTGTGTATTGGTTCTAAAGTAGAAGAGCAGTAAGACCTGGGCAATCAGAATGAAAGGACTTGCCCAAGGTCACACAGCTAGGAAGTATCTGAGCCCAGATTTGAACCTACAGCCTCCCATCTTAAGGCTTGGCTCTCAATCCACTGAACCACCCAGCTTCCCAATCATACATTCTTCAAATAAAATGCTACTCCCCTCCCACTTCTGTCAGATGTTTCTTTTAAAGAAAATATTCCATTCCATTACCAATTTACTTGTGGGTGGTGACCTGAGAAGGAGAATGGAGACTAAAGGAAAATGGATGAATAGATAATAGAGATAGAGGTAGAAACGCAGGAATAAAGACTCAGAGACAACAAGTTTAAACATGTGGGGTGCAGCAATCTCCGTTAATATGTCTCATGAGCAAAAGAGCAATAGGAGTAATGAGAAGTATGAGAGGCAACAGCATTGTGAGAAACAAGAGGGCATGAAGAGCAATAGAGGCTAGAGTGGCAAGAGGATCCAGAGTAGTCAGAAGATCAAGAGAGACTCGCTTGTATCCCCCAACTTTTATTGGAGATTTTAGGAATGTCAAGTGGGAGGTGATTAGTGAATATGTAACATGGCATAGGTTTTAACATTGGTTGAATTGACAATCACGAAATCAAAGAGGAGGAGATTAATCCAACATGCACCTTGGAAAGGAATGTGGTCTGACAAGGTGTGAGCTAGAACACTGTGGCTGGTAATGCCCTGCTCAGGAATTCTCTTGTCCTTTGGACTGCAGATTCATCCGTACAGTGATAAATAAGTAACCTGACCATGAGTCTGGTAAATGAATATATAATATATAATATCAATACATCAATCCTACTTCCAAGATGCTAATATGCCTGCTATGCTACATTCTATTATTAAATACCATCCCAAGTCTCAGTGATAGTTCTATTCATTTGTGTTAAAATGGTAAGTTAGAAAAAATCCTACAATAGATAAATGACCAAAGAATATGAATAAACTGTTCTCAAAAGAAAAATATATTATGTTAGCTATGTCTATGATAGCTGTACCTCTCTTGATTAGAGAAATTCAAATTAAAGCAATTCTGAGATACCACTTCATTTCTAGCAGACTGGCTGATATGACAGTAAACGGAAGAGATAAATGTTGGAAGGGTTGTGGAAAACTGAGACACTAATGCATTGCTGGTGGAGTTGTGAACTGATACAGCCATTCTAGAGGGCAATTTGGAACTATGCCACTACTAGATCTGAATCCCAAAGAGATAAAAAAGGGGAGGGGAGTGGAGGGAGACCTTCTTGTACAAAAATATTTATAACTGCTCTTTTTGTGGTGGCAAAGATTTAGAAATTAAAGGGATATCTATCAATTGAGGAATAGCTGAACAAATTGTGTTATATGATGGTGATGGAATACTACTATGCTGTAAGAAATGATGAACAGGATGATTTCAGAAAGAACAGGAAAAACCTACATGAACTAATGCATCATGAAATAAGCAGAAGCAGGATAACATTGCACACAGTAACAGCAATATTGTGGAATGATCTGTGACAGACTTAGCTACTTTTAGCAATACAATGATCCAGGACAAATCTAAGGGACTTATGACAAAGAAAGCTAACCACCTCCAGAAAAAGAATTATCAGAATTGGAATGCAGATGAAAGCATATGATTTTTCACTTGTTTATTTGCATTTTTATTTTGGGGTTTTGATTTTATATGATTATTCACTTACAAAAATGAACCATAATGAAATATTTTGCATGATAATATATGTATAACCCAGATCAAATTGCTTGCCAGCTTTAGGAGGAGAGAGGGAAGGAGACAATTTAGACCTTCAGAAAACTTATGTGGAAATTTGTTATTACATGCAATTGGTTAAAAAAATAAAAATTAAGTTAAGAATATGGAAAAAAACTTCCCCTAGATTAAAAAAAATGATAGCTGTATCAACAACCATGTGAAAGAGGCTCCAAACTACTAAGAAATTAAATCAAAACAAGTTCTACCTTTCATTTATAAAATTGGTAAAGTTAAAAATAAGGGGAAAGGGAGATAATAAAAAATATGTATACAAAAATGTCATATACAGGATAAATAGAAAATAACTACCATAGGAAAACATTAGAATTAAGAGATGGTGGGAAAGGCTTCCTGTAGAAGGTAGGATTTTAGTTGAGATTTCAAAGAAATCAGGAAGTCAGTAGATGAAAATGAGTGGAGAAGACATTCCAATCACAGAGAACAACCAGAGAAAATGGCCAGAACCAAGCAATAAAGTACCTTGTGCATGGTGCATTCAAAAGACCACTGTCACTGTTGGATAGTAAGGTATAAGAAGACTGGAAAGACATCAATGAAACATAAGCTAGGTTATGAGTTTTTCTTTGAGACAATAGGGAATCACTGAAATTTATTGAGTAGGGATTGATATCAGTTCTGAGCTTTAGGAATATAACTTCAGTGATGGAATAGAGGATGGAATAGAGTGAGGAGAGAGTTAAGGCAGGCAGATCCACTATCAGGCTATTTCAATAACCCAGATGTGAGGAGATGAGAGTCTATGTCATTGTGGTAGCAGTGGCAGAGAAGAGAAGGGAACATATTAGAGAGATGTTGCAAAGATGAAATCAATAGGTTTTGGCAACAAATTGGATATGAGAGTGGAGAAAGAGGATGAAATATAGTGAGGAGACAAGGAAAAAAAACTGTATTGTAAGACTAGAGGGAAAGATAATAATGAATATGATAAATTAATGTAATAGAATATTACTATGACATGAGCAATATCAAAGGAATTCAAAAATAACCAAAAATTCCAAGGAAATGTAGGAAGGCCAGAAAGAATTAATGTAAAATGAAGTGAGCAGAAGCAAGAGAGCTAGCTATACAATGAAGAAAATAAGTTCAATATCTTTAGAAGACTGATGATGAATGATGTGACTACCTCTTCTAGGAAGACAGATAATGGTATAGAGAGTTATAGACTGAGACATAGATTTTCAGTCATAGCCAGTCTGTGTATTTGGATATACTTCAGTGGCCCAGGAACTTAATTGATTTAAACCCTGTTGAAAATCTACACATTATAATTTCATGAAAATGGACGATTAAACTAAAATTGTTAAGTATAGCTTTCCTAAAATGACATTTAATCTCATGTGATTAAAGAATGGTTTGATAATAAGGAATATAAGAATAGGTATGAAAATCATAAAATAAGTGAATGGAGGGAAATGTAGAATATGAAAATATTTTAAAGATGCAAAAAATTGCATGGTTTGTCATAACTAAGTGAATTTAATTATTTTGTTTGTCCTAGTTAATTTACCCATCATTGTAAAAGAGAGGTTTTTTTTATTTTCTCTTAGAAGGGTAGTATTATGGAAAAGAAGGTGGAGAGGGGGTATGATAATGATGCTCCATAAAGAAAAGAGTGACAATGAAACTTTTAAAAAAACATATAACAAACACAATATTTTTTTCAGATATAAAGAAAGGAATTAAGATGGAGACAAAGATAAGTAGAATAGTACTAAAACTTAAATTTAATCTATCCTTTGTTAGTGAGCCCTAATTGATCTGTAGGGGCTGTCCCAGGAGAGATGGGGACTAAATCTGGTCCAAACTGCTTGCCTGAGTATAGAACACTAGTGGTGCAGTATCCTAAAGCTTCTGTGATGACCCAGCAACCATACCTCAAATGTTAGTTGGATTTTTTTTTAAAAGACCAAGTTGTATATAATAGAAATTCACAGTTATATATGAAGTTCTCCTTTTTTGGTTCTTTATATATGTTCATGTTTATTCATGTTGGCCATATTCAAAATTATTTATTGCCCTTATCCTAATCACTAGTTTATAACATTTCTAATCAGTTTCCTTGTGATTTCCCCCTGGAAATTGTTAAGCACTACTTCCATTATTCTGTTTCTGTGATACAATGTTATCTTTTATCACATACATGTGTTTTTTTTTTCTCCTTCCACTGCAAAATTCAGTTCTATTAGATTGGCTAAACTACTGCCAAATACATTCTTTCAGCTTTTGTGAGGTGCTTGGCAACACTTGCCAGGAGCGCAGAAATGTAGATTGTGTTCAAGGGAATCAGAGCTTTCTTTTCAACACCATCCATGTTGCCAGCTATTGACTTCCTTTATCCTTCCCTTTTGAGTTCCAAGGTCAAAGCCTATGAAAAGATGAGATGAGGATAACACCTGAACCCTTAGCTCCTTTAGTTTCCTAACCAGAGCCTCAAGTGCTTTAGAGTATATACAATCCGTTTCTCTTATTTGTACATTTACTCCCATGTGAATCAGCAGAAGTGGGTAGAAGCTGGTGGCTTTGATGAGCCTTGGCAAACTATCACATCTTGGATACATCCACGGAAGACAACGCACTTCCCAATATGCTATGTCAAATCTACAAGGCCGCCTCCATACCTCTCAGTAGGGAGTCACCAGTCTCCTAGTAATATAAAATTAGTCCTCCCACTTGCTAGCACCTCTGAATCTCCCTTGGTGTTTTCTGGAGCTTAAGATGGTGATTCTCTTTCAAAATGTCACCTTCCATAAAAAGAGATTCATAACCATTGTATATTCTCAAGCAATTGATAATTCTCAAGCAAGTGATAAATTACTTGCAGTCATAAGAGGAAGTGACATTATTATGGTATTGTAATTGAATTTTGCAATTTATACTTTTCCCATTCAATGCAAGATTGATTCCTCTTCAAAATACACAGAGATAGTATCATATATCCCTTTACATTTTTCATCTATTTTTCTACAATGAATTTGGAAACAAAACTAAATGCTGTGTAATTATGATAATGAGAAAGTTTGACCCTGATAAAGAGTTCAGAAAATATACCTTTAAGTCTCAACTTCCTCCCCAAGGAAAGGCAAGGTATTAATTATCAATAATTAGATATTATTACTTTTGATTCTTTAACTTATATTTTGCCAAATCATACTTATCTTTTGTGTTTAGCTTTTCTTTTGTGTAAAGGAAATAAATAACTAGCTTACACCTGATTCATGTTGTTTATTGAGTACCTTTCTCCTCCCTACTTTGGAGAGATTAAAGATATAAGCCTGAACTTAAGGTATTTCTTTTGTGAGGCTCCAGGGTGGAAGTGTAAAGAAACAACAATAACAAAAAAAAAAGACAAAGTTTTCCCTTCTTTTAGAGTCCCCTAGAATTGAACTTGGTGCAGGTCTAAAAGTTAAACTGCAGACTCCAGAAAAAAATCCTTATCAAATAAGTCTATCACAATTTCTTTGTTTAGTATTCTGAGTCCAAAATACTTTTGCTCTAGAGAGTTCCTGTACCAGGCTATAGGCCTAGCAGTAGGATATCTGCATCAAAGAATACAGGTATTAAACCACTTTATTAACAAAATTTCAAACTTCTACTTCACAAATCCACCAACAAAGAATTATTGTGTCTGTCAACAGCCCTTTCAACATTGACTACTCTCGTGATTTGTCTTCTTTGTTAATTTACTAAATGTGAGGTAAAATCTTGGAGCAACTTGTTTTTCTCTCTTTTTTTTTAGTGATTTGAAGCATTTTTTCATATAATTGTTAATATTGAAAATTATTCTTTTGAGAACTATTTCTTTGATGAAATAGTATTTGATCTTATATATTTCTATTTTTAATATATCTTGGATATCAAATCTTTGTCATAGATTTTCCTTAAAGTGAGCAGAACCAGGTGGTTCTGTACATAGTAACAGCAATATTATAATGATTAATAATCATGAAAAACAACTACGTTGACCAACACAATGATCCAACACAATTCCAAAATTCATGATGAACAAATGCTATCCACATCCAGAGAAAGAACTGATTAACTTTTAGTGCAAATTAAAGTATTATTTTCTTACATTCTTTATGTGTGTGTGTGTGTGTGTGAGAGAGAGAGAGAGAGAGAGAGAGAGAGAGAGAGATGGCTACATCATGAAAAAGGGAGAGAACTTGGAATCAAAAATGTTTTAAAGAATATTAAATATAACAAAAAAAGAAATCTGCCAATGCTATTAAAAAGATAGTCCATATAAGATATTTTCCCAATTAACCACTTCTTTTCTTTTTAAAAAATAAATTTTCATTGATATATTTTTATTTTACACCAATAAGATTTCTCCCAATGTCTTTCCCTTTTCTTCTCCAAGAGAACCATCCCATGTAGATAATATTCCTTCTGTGATGGAATGATATTGAAAAAATTAGGGAGTAATAAAAAAAAGAATGCACTAGAGAAAGGGGAAGGGAAAGGTAGAGTGGGATATTGTCTCATAAAATTCTCATATAAAAAGATATGAAAGAGCTTTACATTGAAGGTATGATGGGTGAGGTGTGGGGGGGGGGTCAATGCTTGAAACTTACTCTCATCAGGATTGACTCAAAGAAAGAGTAACATACACACTCAATTGGGTATATAAAATTATCTTATCCTACAGAATGGTAGGAAGGGAAAGACAGAAGAAAAGATAGGGGACTGATGGAAGAGAGGGTGAATAGGGGAGGCAGTAGTTAAAAGTAAAACACTTTTGAGGATGGGCAAAGTGAAGGGAAAGAAAGTAATATAATTAGAATAAAATACACAGTAATCATAAACATGAAAAAGATTTACAGTTTCTCTGATTAAGGTAGCAAATTGAGTCAAATTTATAAGAATGCAAATCATTGCCAATTGATAAATGGTCAGAGGATGTGAACAGGCAATTCTCACACAAAGTAATTAAAACTAAAGTTATGGTAAAAAAAATACTCTAAACCACTATTAATTAGAGATATGCAAATTTTAGAACTGAGATACCACCCCCACCTCTATCACATTGGCTAATATGACAGAAAAGGGAAATTACAAATGTTGGAGAGAATGTGGTATAATTGGAACACTAATGCATTGTTGATGGAATTATGAACTACTACAACCATTCTGGAGAACAATTTGGAACTATGCTAAAACAGCTAAAGAACTATGTATATCCTTTGACCCAGCAATACAACTTCTATGTCTGTATCCCAAAGAGATAAACAAAATGAAAAAGGTCCTAAGGATACAAAATTATTATTTTTTTTTTGTGGTAGCAAAGAATTGGAAACTGAGGGGATGCTCATCAACTGAGGGAATGACAGAACAAGTTGTGGTATGTGATTGTGAAGGAATACTATTATGCTATGAGAAATGTTGAGCAGGATACTATCAGAAAAAACCTAGAAATACATGCGGATGCAAAATGAAATAAGCAAAACCAAGAGAATATTATATGCAATAAAGGCAATATTGTACTCTGAACAACTATGAATGATGAGGGTCTGTGTTTTCCTTCACAATGACTAACATGGAAATATATTATGTATCACTGCTGTAAGACTAAAAATGAATGAATACTCCAAGTATTTAAATTTATAGGATTAAATAACAACAAAGTGAAAGAGAAAAGGGGTTCCTTCAACAGAGTGAGCAGAGCAAAGAGCTAGAGATCCACAAGCTTGCCACACTCTAGCCAAAGCAAAAACCCTGCAGTGTGGGTTTCAGCAAATTTATAAACAAACCCATGCCAGGGCACAACACAGAGACACAAGGCAAGAGAACCTGGGGAAGAGTAAAGAATACTAGGAAATGAAGTCCCCAGGGCACAAATTTTTAAAACACACATTGCACATGGATAATCTATATCAAATTGCTTGCCATTTCAGAGATGGTGGTGGAAAGAGAATTTAAAACTTAAATTTTTTTTTTAATTTTTAAAATTGTTTTTACATGTAACTAAAAGAAAAAGTAAAATATTAAATTCAAGAATTCAATTTGTTTACATAGCTGTGAAAGATATATGGTCTATTCTTTTAATTTTTTCAATGGTATGATTTTATATTATATATATATTACAATATATATTATTTTAATATTCAAGTCACATATCCATTTTACATTTACATTCTGAAAGATACTGGTCTAAGCCTGATTCTTGCCACTTTCCATTTTCTAAGAGTTATCATCAAGCAAGATGTTCTTTCCTAGGTAATATTTTCTTAGGTTATTATGAATAAAAACTAATCCTGGAGACTTTATACTAAATTTGTAAGTATTTACAAGTAAAGAGAAAGAAAATATGAAATAAGGTTTCCAGCCTTCTAACTTAAAGTAAGATCAGGTCATAGATTCCAGTCCTATGTGGTCCCCTCCATTCTACCACTTACCAGAGATGGCTACATAGATAAATGGGCACTGGGACTACTCAGAGAATGGCTGAGAGCAAGACCAGGGAGAGGGAGGGGAGCCAAGAGAGCTCTGAGCTTCCTGCCCTGCCTTTTCAAGCTTGGTCTAAGCCTCTCCCCTGGATCTATTGGTCCCTGGTCTCCATATATCATATCTCCTGGTCTCCATGGCAGCACCACACCACTATGCTGGCTGCCATGTAACTCTGTGACTCCTTTGTACATCCACTTGGGGTGAGTCTTCTGGGATTGGACTGGGTTGGAGACCCCCAACATATTTAATTCACACAAGGTTTAGCAAATACTAGCTTACTGAGTTCCATCAAGTCCAGTTACTTTATTTTAGAATATAAAGAAACTGAGGTGCTATTTAAATGCTTCCATTTGCCCTCTCATTCTCATTTCTCCTCTTCTTCATGAGAGACTAGAAATGTTATTGTCTCTTTGGGGTTTTTTTCCATTGACTTGAGTCACTTACACATTTACACATTTACACATGAGTCCATTACACATACTCTTATCTTCTTCTTCCCTTATGTCCTTTCATAAATTCTCATTTTTCAGTATATTCCTATAAATAACACTGCTTTATTTGCTGACAAGGTATCATGAGGTTTAGTCTATGTTATCTCAGGCATGTTCTCCACCATCATTTCTTCTATTTAAGTTCCACTTTTACCCTTGTCTCCTTGTGTACTTTTAGAAAGAAATTTCTTAATGGCCTCTTGTTTTCTTGTGGTATTGCTGTCTTCTTTGATGTTTTTAACCCCAGTTATAGCTTTTTCTAGTTTTATTTCTCTTTTTTTCTGGGATAATTTATTTGATTGTATTATTTCTTAATTCCTTGTTAACTTTTATATTGACCTATCTTATATTCCTATTGCCTAGGGCAGTGATAACACACTTTTTAGAGACTGAGTGCCCAAACTATAACCTTCACACCACATGTGAGCCACTGCTTTACCTCAAAAAGAGGAGGGAGGAAGATCTCTTATGGTGCTGCTGGGAGGATGATGAGAGAAATGTCCTCAATTGGCATGTGGAAAGAGGAAGGGCAACAGCCTCCTCTAGCACTCATGCCATAGTTTCATGGAAATATGTCTAGGGTGTTTTCAAAGCAAACTGCCTGCTCAGGACTGAGTTGGGTTTTTGTTGTTGTTGTTGTTGTTGTTCATTTGCTTTTGTTTTCTTAGGAACACTTCAAATGTCTCTATTTATTAAATATAATTTTTTTCATTCATGATTGGGCTCAGGTTTCCAGGGCATACCACTTTGTGTTGCATCTTTAGATCCATTATTCTTTGGAATATACTATTCCATTCCCTTTTATATATTTTAGACTTAATAGTCTTGTGTTATTCAGATTTCCAATTTACATACAAATTTCTAAAGAGCTTTTTCCTGGTCACTTTCAGAATTTATTGTTTTTCATTGGAATTGTTACATTTAATCAGTATTTTATTTTTAGTTTGTAGCAAAGAGTTTGTTTTCTTAGAGGCCATATATGAATTCTTTCAATTGGCCCTTTATTCTCCATGTTCAAAAGTTCTGGGTAGTTTTCTTGTTTGTTTGCTTTTTTTTTTTAACCCTTACCTTCCATCTTGGAGTCAATACTATGTTTTGGCTCCAAGGCAGAAGAGTGGTAAGGGCTAGGCAATGGGGGTTAAGTGACTTGCCCAGGGTCACACAGCTGGGAAGTGTCTGGGGTCAGATTTGAACCTAGGACCTCCCATCTCTAGGCCTGGCTCTCAATCCACTGATCTACCCAGCTGCCCCCTGTTTGCTTTTTCTAATATTATTCTTTACTTTATTTCCTCCGTGAATTTTTCTCCAGTGTAAGCAATATATGTCATGTTTCACAAAATGATAAAAAGAGAAATATGTATTAGATGATAACATATGCACAATCTATATCACATTACCTGATTTCTTGGAGAGGTAAGAAGAGTGGGAGGAAAGGGAGAAAGAGAATGAGATAGATTCTTGAGCATTGCCAATATGAGAATTTATTTCTCTTTTATAAACATGTTGGTTATAATTTATGACAAATCACATATATTATTGTTATGTTACATATGTAATGTTATATATAAAAATTAAATGGTAACAAAAAAGAAAAAGTTTGTTAAATGAATTAACAATTACATGCATTTACACACAAATGAGTGATCAAATGTAGGTAGGAGACAATTTATTTGGAAAGGATTTGAGTAGTTTCAGGAATTAACATGAGTCAATAGGGTGATAAGATCATAAGAAACAATTATGGTATTCAGTTTTTTTTTTAATTTGAGTTTCCTTCATCCTGAGATTTTTCATAATTTTAGTATTTTTCCCTTATATTTTCTTATTATTGTCTTTTTCAGTCCTTCTTATTGAGGGCAGATTTTCTGAGGGCTGATATATCTCAGCCTCCTCTCATGCTGGGAGATTCACTTTTCACTAGCCTCAATGACTTTCGAGGGAACAGAACTGGCCCCATATGGATACCAGCCTCCAGTAACCTTTTTTTCAAACACAATGCATGCTTGTGCACACACATACACACACACACACACACACACACACACACACACACATCCTGCCCCAGTTTCTTCTGTTCTTCAGTTCTCTGACTGAACACTACTATAATGTGCTCCTGCCCCAAGCAAAGCACAGTTCCACTTTTTTATACCTCCCTCTCCTCCATAGAACACAGCACTGGGTTAAAGTTGAGTTTTGTTGCATGTTTTCACAAAATTATGGGGTAAGGGAAGGGGTTAGGGCATGATTTTTTGTCAGACTTCAGCAGAAGCAGCAGCAAGAAAACTATTGAATGGGTAGTGCTTCCTTGCCAGAGCTTGGGGTTGGTGGGAGAGGGGATGATGACTGCGTATGTCAAAGAATAAGGATTAGTTTTTTTCTGCTGTTAATTCATCAGGCTGGTGACTTCTGGGTGTCTTGGTCTGCAGAGAGAACTGCACTAACAACCCAAAATCCTGCTAGAGGGAAGTTCAAATTTCAGCTAGCTTTCAGTTCCCCAAGAATCTTCCCTCCTCCCACTACCATGAATCAGCACTAGTTTCCAGATTCAGATTTCTCACTTCTTCAGCCAATCCCTAATCTTGCCCAATCTAGATCAAGACCAAAAAACAAAAATAAAAACACTGAACTTTATTGGTTTGGGGATTTCATTCTCTATGGGACCCATTCTACCCAGTTCCCTACCTAAAAACCTGATGAATTTCCATTATCTTCCCTGACAGTCCTACATATTATAAATTGCTCTCTTGATAAAGCTGTCTTGTGGGTTTCATGTTACCTCATACTGAATCTTGGTATGTTGAACTTTTCTAAATCTGTATCAAGATACCTATAAGCTATGTTCTACAAGTCTAAATCTCATCCTCAGACACCCTCTTCTTCCCTAATTATTTTTCCACTTCAGTATCTCTTGTGTCAGAGGTGCAGCTCTAACTCAAGAACACACACTCTCTCTCTCTCAGTAACTTTCCCAGGGTCACAGAGCTAGCATGTAGCTGAGGCCAAATTTGAACACAGAAAGATGAGTTAAGATGGGAGAGAAGTCAGCATAATTGGAGTCCCTCATGAAATGGTGATCCATTTCATGGGAAGAATCACATATCAAAAGAGTAGAGTTAGGGGCAGCTAGGTGGCTCAGCAGATAGAAAGCCAGTCCTAGAGACCCTGAGGCCCTGAGGTCCTGAGTGTGACCCTGGGTAAGTGACTTAATCACAATCATCTTGTCCTTACTGCTCTTCTAATTTGGAACCAACATACATTGTTGATTCTAAGATGGAAGGTAAAGGTTTAAAAAAAAAAGTGAGGTCTCAGAACAGCAATTTCTCAGGATGAGAAGACTTATAAGAGCTATTAATAAAATTAAAACCATAAAACTCTCTTTTAAATTTTAGTTTAGGAATACATATTCAGTTGAGATTGGGGGGGAAGGGAGAAGAATTCCATCTACTTCCACATTAAATAGAGAATCCATTCCTATCTATTACTTATCTTTATGTATTATAAATCATTCACTATCTCTTTATCTAGCTCCCCTCTGTTAACAAACAAAAATGTATGAAGGTCACAAAGAAGTTATGATTAGTCATAATTTTATATCAAGAAAAATATAACTTAAAGTACTATGATAATCAGGAATAACTAAGAAAAAGAGAAATATCAGCATCAGTGTTTGCCATCTCTAAGTAGAAGGGGACAGAAAGGGAGTTAAATATTTTATCACCTTTTAACAGATCTCATTTCAAATTCCAATCATACTCCTCAAGGACTAGAATAGGTTGAGATGATTAACTTGGAGAGAGTGCTTAACTCTCTCAATATCCTCAGTTTTAGTTTCTATTCGAAATACTAAAGAATTTCTCTCTCTCTCTCTCTCTCTCTCTCTCTCTCTCTCTCTCTCTCTCTCTCTCTCTCTCTCTCTCTCTCTCTCTCCTCTCTCTCTCTCTTCTCTCTCTCTCTTTCTCTCCTTCCACTCGAATGAGTCAAAAACTCTCAAAATTTAACTTAGTTTCTAGTTTCCCCATATCACCAAATTCATGCCCAAATAGAATGTGACTACTAAATGAACCCACAACTAATTATCTAGGATCCCAAAAAATAAAGGAACAACAAAAAAAAAAGCCACCCAAGGGTTGTTGTCTTGCTCCTCAGAGTATCCCCAGGCTCAACTTCCTCCATACCTCTGGGTATCAGTATTGTGTTGTCAGATGCCCCCTCAAACAATAGAATGCCAAGCCTTTGGGCCTTAAGAACTAACAGGTCTTTAGGTTCCACTCCCTCTAACAGTCAACAAAATTCCTCTAAGACTGTTGAGGGAAAGATAGAGTTTGATAGATGAATTTTCATTTGTTTTGCTCCTTCATTGTATTTCTCATTAGATACTGAGAAATGGTCTACATTTTCCTTTTTAGCAAAACAGAGTTTTCTCTTTTTAAAATTTCTTTGCTTCTCAAGTCTCAGGAATAATGTTTTTGAATAACATTATTTTTTTTTAAACCCTTAACTTCCATCTTGGAATCAATACTGTGCATTGGCTCCAAAGCAGAAGAGTGGTAAGGGCTAGGCAATAGAGGTCAAGAGACTTGCCCAAGGTCACTCTGCTGGGAAATGTCTGAGGCCAAATTTGAACCTAGGACCTCCCATCTCTAGGCCTGGCTCTCAATCTACTGAGCTACCCAGTTACCCCTGAATAATGTATTCTTTTTTTTTCTTGCTGTTTTAACTCCTTATAAAGCCTTCACCTTTTGATATTTTGTTTTCATTAAATAATACAGACGTAACTTTGTTCTGGACCAATAATAGTTTATGCAGATGGTGATCCTTGTGTGGAAACCCTCTCCATCCAAGCAAATTGGTAACTTGTTTGAAACATAGTCTTTGGGTTGTTGGGGTTTTTTTTAATAGCCCTGTCTTCTCTTCACTATGTATTTAGCTGATCAGAAGCATTTACCAAATGTTTATCCTTGCTTCAGTCGCTGTATGATATTTCCATTCTATATCATCATGATTTTCCTGAAAACAGGAAGCAGATTCCCTCAGTGTCTCCACATGGGGAGATATCATCTTAGTCACTCTATGCATATTCCAGTCTCCCATTACAAAACTATATAGCTTGCTTGTTCTCTAAATCTCTACCTAACTATTAAGAGGTGTTCTTCCTGACTATATGTCTGTCTCAAAACTTGGTTACATAATAAATGACAGAAGAGTTACAAAGCAAGTAATATATAGGATGCTTAGGAAATAATTATCAGAGAGAAAGCACTGATTAAAAGGTATTGGGAAAGACTTCCTGTAGAAGATGAGATTTTAGCTGAGACTTAAAAGAAGCCAGGGAAGTCAATATTGTGAGCAGAAGAGGGAGAACATTCTAGGCATGGGAGACAGCCAGAGATCATGCCCAGAGCTGAGAGATGGAGTGTCTTCTTCAAAGAATAGTCAGTGTCACTGGATGGAAGTGTAGATATTGGATAGTAATATATAATAAGACTGAAAAGGCAGGAAGGGGGCTAGATTATGAAGGGCTTTGAATACCAAGGAGAACATTTTGTATTTGCTCCTGGGAGCAGTAGGAAGCCACTAGAATCTATTCGAGGCACGTGACTGGACCTACATTTTAGGAAAATCATATTGGTGGCTTGGAGTGGAGAGAGACTTGAAACAAAACCCAAAGTTTAATTAGGACTTCCTCTTTTTATATGGTGCAAAAAAAAGTATCTGTAGTTTATTTTGGACTGCATTCAAAGTACTCTGGGTTTTGTACTTATTATATTCACTAAAACTTGACTAAGCACTCTAGACACTGAAATTTTCTAGGGTTGATTTCCCACCTCTTGTCCCTCATATAGACCACCATCTGAGGCAAGGCCACCATCATCTCATCAAGCCCAGTTAAATCTTGCAATTAATGTACTGCTATACCTTAATGTGGCCTATCAAAATGTAGCAGTATGAGGAAGACTACATCTTCCTCAAATGATTTGTTTTTAAGTATTCATCTGCTGAAATGAATCTTTTCTTCAAATGCTTGTTCATTTCTTATTCTCACTCTATTATCTTTCTTATTAAATCACTATAGGTTTTCCTTACTAAAAATGTGTAGCATCAGACTTTTCTCTTTGGACATCCCAGTGCTGTGCCCTTCCTCCAGGCCTTATCATTTATTCTGTGTTCTTTTGGATCCCCATAGTTGAACGAAGTCTATTTTCCTCTGAGATCAAAGGTGAAGATTTAAGATACTGCTGCATAAAGACTACAAGTGGCCATAGTCATTGGGCATATACTTTAAGTAGTATCATTATTATGGGTTCCACTGTACTCATTGTAAATTACTTTCCTTATTCTAACCCCCAAATTATGAAAAGGGTTTTCTCATCCTTATTGATTGCTTACTTCCTTCTGTGTTGTAGTAATCAATTTTAATCATTACTCTACCTTCCTACACTCAGACTTTCTCTCCTTTTTCAGGTGTTAGGTTATGGATGCTAGGTTATGTGTGATGTGTATATATGCTATGATGTGGCCACCCCATTTTGTCCTAATCCTTAAAGCATTTGTATATTTTGCAAGCTTCAATTTGTCCCAGAAATGATGATCCTCAGGCACATTGCCATGAAGTTAACTCCAGAAGCTGGGTTTTCAGAATAAAAGAAGCCACAAGAACTGTGGAGGCTATCGACTGTATAACACAGAAGGATATGGAAGAAAGGTCAGGAAGGTCTTTAAGTGAATGGACTTCCATCTACCCCAGAAATAGTGGCTTACATGGGGAAATATGAGCATTCATTCTAAAATTCAAGTACCCAAAATTATAACAACTACAAAGACCTAAGGGCCTCCTTGAGGGTGATGAAAAGAAGATGCTAAGACTAATACAGTTTTCAGAGATATTAGAAACATGAATTTAGCTACTGGTATCCTATATGTAAAATCCTTTCCTGTGGAAAACAAGTGGATGTGCTGCTAAAGAGACTGAATCATCTCAGTCTTGACGTTCTTCCTATAAATAAAACAGAGAAAAAGGAGCTGCTAAATGGGAGGATAGCAAACATGTTCTTGTTATAGAGGCAAATAAAGGAGTTGGCATCTAAAGACAATAGCAAATATAATCTTATGAGATGCTGGTCAACTCATACTTTAGTGCTTATGATAAGCATTTACAAAAAGATTACCATTAAAATAATTACAGTTTAGGGACTTCTGGGTAATCATGGGGGCAGTCTAAACATGGGACACTTCCTATCCCCAGCACCCAAAGAAATATACTACCTCAAAAGAACATAAAAACCAACTTCAGAAGAATGGAGGGATTCAACAATAGGGTGCAGCATTGAAGGTACGTGGGATTTGAGCATTTCCACACTATACGTGGGAGAAAAAGCTCCCACCCAAACATAAGCCAATCTACCCTCCACCACACCACCTATGGAGCCAGCGTCAGAATCAGCATGCACCAGAAACATCGAATGAACAAGAGACACCTCTAGAGTGATCAAGGGGTACCTGTAGGTCCTTAGGAGCTGACTAGGACTGCTGGGATCTACCCCTGAGAGCAATTACACCAGAAATCTCTGGACACTGAGGAGTGCAGACCTCAAGTGCTCCAGCGAACAGCTGAGGCTGTGGAGATTGGAAAGCTTGTCTCAGGCAAAAGCCTTGCTCCGTAACTCCACAAAGAGAGAACCTGCCCATCTCACTCAGATTTCTGACTAAAAAGGGAAGGAAAAACCACCATAGGGATGGCTCATTATGCCCAGAACCAACAAACACCCTCCAAGAAAAACAGGAAGAAGACATTAACCCTTGAAAATTTTTATGGAGGGAAAACCCAGGCTAGAAAGGAAAAAGTGGATGGAATTCAAACAAAATCAAAACCTTCCCAAAAAATGGAAATTGTCCACAAGCTCTGGAAGAATTCAAATGGAAGCTTATTCAAATGATGGAAGCCTTCCAGAGAGAAAATTGGGAAATAATTCTAAGAGAAAACAATAGTTTGAGGAACTCCCAACTGGAGAAACAGCTGGAAGCCACAAAAAAGCAGAGTAGACCAAAGTGAAGAGGAAAACCAGACTTTAAAGACCAGAATTGGGCAACTGGAAGACAATGATCTCACAAAACAGCAAGAATTAACAAAACAAAGTCAAAACACTGACAAATTAGAAGAAAACAAAATATCTCACTGACAAGGTGACAGATCAGGAAAACAGAGGAAGGAAAGACAATTTGAGAATCATTGGTCTACCTGAAAAAACAGAAATAAACAGAAATCTTGACATCAAAATACAAGAAATCACCCAAGAAAACTGCCTTGATACTCTTGAACAAGGGGGCAAAAATAGACATTGAAAGAGTTCAGAGAACACCCTCTACACTAAATCCCCAAAAGACAACTCCCAGGAATGTAATTGCCAAATTCCAAAGTTTTCAAACTAAGGAGAAAATTCTACAAGAAGTCAAAAAGAGACAATTCAGATACCAACAAGCACCAATCAGAATTACACAATACTGGGCAGCTTCCACACTAAAGGACCTTAAGGCCTGGAACACCAAATTCAGAAAGGCAAGAGAACTGGGTCTTGAACCAGGAATCACCTATCCATCAAAATTGACTATATACTTCCAGAGGAAAGTATAGGCATTCAACAAAATAGAAAATTTCCAAGTATTTGTAATGAAAAGACTAGAACTCAGTGGAAAGTTTGATATCAAAACAAAAAGAACAAGAGAAACATTAAAAGGTAAATATGAAAGAAAGGGAAAAGGAGAAAAATGGTTTTTTTATTCAAACTCTCTTCTATAAAGGCTACAATTAGATCAAATTATATATATTAATATATGGGGAAATATAATTTGTAACTCTTAAAATTGTATTCATTATTATAGTAATTAGAAAAATCACTCATAGGGAAAGATTGGGGCATTAAGGGCTTTAAGATGATATGCAAAAAGAAAAGAAAAGAAAAAGGGTGGGGGGGGAATAGATGATGGCACCAATAGATACTTGAAGAAATAGAATAATCTTTTTCACACAAAGAAACACATGGAAATAGGAGGGGAAGAATACTCTTATAAGAAGGAGAGGAAGAGAGTGATAATAGGTAATACTTAAACCTTACTCTCAGTGAAATCAACTCTAAGAGGGAAGAGCATCTAGATCCATTGGGATCACAAATTAAATCTTATTCTATAGGGTAAGGGAGAAGGGGAAACTAAGGGGGCAAGGGGAACGGAGTACTAAAAGGGAGGGAAGGAGAGGGGGGAGAGAACTTAACAGACTCCCCCCCAAAAAAAAAACAAAAGAAGGGAACAAAAAGGGAGGTACCAGAAAGAGAAGCATATCAAGGGAAGGGATTAAGGGGATTGGTTAAAAGTAAACCACGGGTTTAAAAGGATATAGCAAAAGGAGGAAGGACAGAACTAGAAAAGGATATCAAAATGCTAGGGAATTTACAAGTGACAATCATAACTTTGAATGTAAATGGAATGAACTCACCCATAAAACGTAGACGAATAGGAGACTGGATTAGAATCCAAAATCCTACCATATGTTGTCTATAGGAAACACACCTGAGGCAGGTAGATATTCACAAGTTCAGAATTAAAGGTTGTAGCAAGACCTATTGCACCTCAACTGATAGAAAGAAGGCAGGAGTTGCAATCATGATATCAGACAAAGCCAAGTAAAAATAAACCTGATTAAAAGGGACAGGGAAAGTAAATACATCCTGATAAAAGGGAGTATAGACAATGAGGAAATATCACTAATCAACATGTATGTGCCAAATGTTATATCACCCAAATGTCTACTAGAGAAACTAGGAGAATTGAAGGAGGAAATAGATATTAAAACTATACTAATGGGAGACCTGAACCTACCACTATCAAATTTAGATAAATCAAATAAAATAAATAAGAAAGAGGTAAAAGATGTGAATGAAATCTTAGAAAACTTAGAGTTAATAGATATATGGAGAAAAATAAATAGGGACCAAAAGGAATACACCTCCTTTTCAGCAGCACATGGTACATTCACAAAGATTGAACATATACTAGGTCATAAAAAACATGGCATACAAATACAGAAAAGCAGAAATAATAAATGCAACATTTTCAGATCATAAGGCAATAAAAATAATGATTATTAAGGGTACATAGAGAGAGATGTCAAAAATTAATTGGAAATTAAATCATATGATTCTCAAAAATTGGTTAGTTAAAGAACAAATCACAGAAACAATTAGTAATTTCATTGAGGAAAATGACAGTGATGAGATATACTTTCAAACCTTATGACACGCAGGCAAAGAAGTACCCAGGGAAAATTTATTAGTGGTGCAGAGCTCAATGAATTGGACATGCAAATCAAAAAACGTGAAAGTGAACAAATTAAAACCCCCCAGAAGAAAACCAAATTAGATATCCTAAAAATTAAGGGAGAAATTAATAAAATTGAAAGTGATAGAACTATTGAACTAGTAAAGACTAGAAGCTGGTACTTTGAGAAAACAAACAAAATAGACAAAGTACTGGTCAATCTAATTAAAAAAAGGAAAGAAGAAAACCAAATTAACATTATCATAGGTGAAAAGGGGGACCTTACCTCCAATGAAGAGGAATTTGAAGCAATCATTAAAAACTATTTTGCCCAATTATATGGCAATAAATATGCCAATCTAGATGATATGGATGAATACTTACAAAAATATAAATTGCCTAGATTAACAGAAGAAATAGAATTCTTAAATAATCCCATATCAGAAAAAGAAATTGAACAGGCCATCAAAAAACTCACTAAGAAAAAATCCCCAGGACCTGATCAATTCACATGTAAATTCTATCAAACATTCAAAGAAAAGCTTATCCCAATACTATATAAACTATTTGACATAATAAGCAAAGAGGGAGTTCTACAAAATTCATTTTTTGACACAAATATGGTACTGATTCCAAAGCCAGGCAGGTCAAAAACGGAGAAAGAAAACCATAGACCAATCTCGCTAATGAACATAGATGCAAAAATCTTAAATAGGATACTAGCAAAAAGACTCCAGCTAGTGATCAGGAGGGTCATTCACTATGATCAAGTAGGATTTATACCAGAATTGCAAGGCTAGTTCAATATTAGGAAAACTATCCATACAAGTGACCATATCAACCAGCAAACCAACAAAACTCAGATGATTATCTGAATAGATGCAGAAAAAGCCTTTGACAAAATACAACACCCATTCCTATTGAAAACACTAGAAAGTATTGGAATAGAAGGGCCTTCCCTAAATATAATAAACAGTATCTATCAAAAACCATGAGCAAACGACATCTGCAATGGGGATAAACTAGACACATTCCCAATAAGATCAGGAGTGAAACAAGGATGCCCCTTATCACCTCTATTATTTAACATTGTGCTAGAAACACTAGTAGTAGCAATTAGAGAAGGAAACAAAATTGAAGGTATTAAAATTGGCAATGAAGAGACCAAGCTATCACCCTCTGTGGATGATATGATCATCTACTTAAAGAATCTTAGATGTGAACCTTAAAAATTCTCAGACCCTACTTCATAAGGTTAGGATTGTAAACCTTAAAAAAATTCCCAGACCCTACTTCATATGGTTGGGTTAAGACCATTCCCTATTGGGACCATTCTCCATTTGGGCAGTGAAGCTACTTAGATCAGGAATGTGAGAACTCTACTTAGATCAGGAATGTGAGACCTCTACTCCACCCCTACTTAAGTCTGCCCTAGGGGAAGATAAAGTTGTAAACTCTTTTCTGAACAATGAAAAGTACTTAAACCCATACTTATAGTAAGACAAAAAGTTCTTTAAGCCATGCCTATTTTAGGACTAATACAAAAGGGTGCTAAGTACCTATAAAGGTCAGGCAACTTGTGAACTTACAAGGAGAAAAGAGGTGAGAACTTACTCAGAGATTCTAGTCTACTCAGGTGTGAATTACTCAAAATATTAGTCTACTCAGGTGTGAACTAAGAATGGTCTGTCCTTTGAAAAACGTCTACTGTGATTGGTAGATATAAGGACTTAGGGGAGGTGACATAGGAGAAAATTCCCTTTAAATAGGAGCTCAGATACATTCAGAGGGGCATTTCAGATTCAGGCATTGAGCTGGTGGAGTCAGTTGAGATCAAGCTGGCCTGGTGTCACTAGAATCCTTGCTTGGACAGATCTTGTGGTGAGTGATTAAGGACTGACTGATCTTTTCTTTTAGGGCTTAGGCCTGGGTTGGCTAGGGCTGCCCTGGGCTGGCCTATCCTTTTCTCATTATTTCCTTTTTCTCTCTTTCTTTAATTCCTCATTTGTATTAATTAAAATCTTTATTAAACCCAGATGACTTGGGTATATATTAATAATTGGGAATATTTCCCTGGCGACCACCTTATATTTGATTTAAACACAAGACACTGTAGGGAAAACATATTTCCTGCAGTCACAATTTTAAGTCTTCCACTATTTTAATTATTACAATTTATGTCAACCAACTATTTTAACTCTTACATAGAGAATCAACCAAAAAGCTCGTCAAAATAATCAACAAC
The DNA here is from genome assembly GCF_027887165.1 of Monodelphis domestica. Classification (NCBI taxonomy): domain Eukaryota; kingdom Metazoa; phylum Chordata; class Mammalia; order Didelphimorphia; family Didelphidae; genus Monodelphis; species Monodelphis domestica. Next base: position 242,539,073 of record NC_077228.1, on the reverse strand, counting down.
TTTAGCAAAGTTGCAGGATACAAAATAAAACCACATAAGTCATCAGCATTTCTATAAATCACCAACACATCTCAGCAACAGGAATTAGAAAGAGAAATTCCATTCAAAATCATCTTAGACAACATAAAATACTTGGGAATCTATCTGACTAAACACAGGAACTATATGAACACAACTACAAAACATTTTCCACACAATTAAAACTAGATCTAAACAATTGGAAAAACATTAACTGCTCATGGGTAGGACAAGCAAACATAATAAAAATGATCATCCTACCCAAACTTATCTATTTATTTAGTGCTGTACCCATCAAACTTCCAAAAAACAGTTTTACTGAATTAGAAAAAAAACATAACAAAGTTCATTTGGAAGAAGAAAAGATCAAGGCTATCCAAGAAAATAATGAAAAAAAAATGCAAAGGAAGGGGGCCTTGCAGTCCCAGATCTCAAACTGTACTATAAAGCAGTGGTTATCAAAACAATTTGGTACTGGGTAAGAGACAGAAAGGAGGATCAGTGGAATAGACTGGAGGTAAAGGACCTCAGCAAGACAGTCTATAACAAACCCAAAAATCCCAGCTTTGGGGACAAAAATCCATTATTTGACAAAAACTGTTGGGAAAATTGGAAGACAGTGTGGGAGAGATTAGGTATAGATCAACATCTCACACTCTACACCAAGATAAACTCAGAATGGGTGAATGACTTGAACATAAGGAAGGAAACCATAAGTAAATTAAGTGAACACAGAATAGCATACATGTCAGACCTTTGGGGAAAAGAAAGACTTTAAAACCAAACAAGAGCTAGGGGGAAAAAAATCACAAAATGTAAAATCAATAATTCTGATTACATCAAATTAAAAAGTTTTTGTACAAACAAAACCAATGCAACCAAAATAAGAAGGTAGCAGCCAATTGGGAAACAATCTTCATAACAAAAACCTCTGACAAAGGTCTAATTACTCAAATTCATGAAGAGCTAAACCAATTGCACAAAAAAAAAAATCAAGCCATTCTCCAATTGATAAATGGGCAAGGGACATGAATAGGCAATTCTCAGTCAAAGAAATCAAAAGTATTAATAAGCACATGAAAAAGTATTCTAAATAATAATAATAATAATAATCAGAGAGATGCAAATCAAAACAACTCTGAGGTATCACCTCACACCTAGCAGATTGGCTAAAATGGCAGCAAAGGAAAGTAATGAATGTTGGAGGGGATGTGGCAAAGTTGGGACATTAATTCATTGCTGGTGGAGTTGTGAATTGATCCAACCATTCTGGAGGGCAATTTGGAACTATGCCCAAAGGGTGATAAAAGACTGTCTGCCCTTTGATCCAGTCATAGCACTGCTGGGTTTGTACCCAAAAGAGATAATAAGGAAAAGACATGTACAAAAATATTCATAGCTGTGCTCTTTGTGGTGGCCAAAAATTGGAAAATGAGGGGTTGCCCTTCAATTGGGGAATGGCTGAACAAACTGTGGTATATGTTTGTGATGGAATACTATTGTGCTCAAAGGAATAATAAAGTGGAGGAATTCCATGGGAACTGGTATAACCTCCAGGAAGTGATGCAGAGCGAAAGGAGCAGAACCAGGAGAACATTATACACAGAGACTGATACACTGTGGTACAATCGAATGTAATGGACTTCTCCATTAGTGGTAATGCATTGATCCTGAACTACCCGGAGGGTTATAGGAGAAAAACCACTATTCACATCCAGAGGAAAAACTGTGGGAGTAAAAACACCAAAGAAAAACAACGCTTAATGACATGGGTCGAAGGGGATATGACTAGGGATACAGACTCTAAATGAACACCCTAGTGCAAATACCAACAACATGGAAATGGGTTCTGATCAAGGATACATGTAATACCCAGTGGAACTGAATGTCACATATGGGAGGGGTGGGGAAAGGGGAGGGAGGAATAGAAAATTATTTTTGTAACCAAGGAATAATGTTTGAAATTGACCAATTAAAAAAAATGAACTGAAAAAAAATAATAATTGCAGTTTATATGCCCAAATCTATTGCACAGAACAATGAGATGTCAATTAAACTATTATTTTATTTGTTTTTTCTTCCAAAAAAGAATGATGATGGATAGAAAAAAAGTGGTTAGCAGAATGGGGTAGCTGGGTGGCTTAGTGGATAGAGGGCCAAGCCTAGAGACAGGAGGTTCTATGTTTAAATCTTTTTTCATACATTCTAAGTGACCCTATTGCCTAACCCTTACCATGCTTCTGCCTTGGAACCAATACTCAGTATTAATCCTAAAATGGAAGATAGCTAAGAGACAGAAAGGAGGATCAGTGGAATAGACTTGGGGTAAATGATTCAGCAGGACAGTCTATGATAAACCCAAAGATCCCAGTTTTGGGGTCTAAAACCTAATTTTTGATAAAAAAAAAAAAGACTTTAAAACCAAGCAAGAGCTAGAAAAAATCACAAAAGGTAAAATCAATAATTTTTATTCCATCAAATTAAAAAGGTCAGGGAAGCAATCAATTGGAAAACAATCTTCATTACTGACAAAGGCCTAATTACTCAAATTTATAAAGAGCTAAATCAATTGTACAAAAAATCAAGCCATTCTCCAATTGAAAAATGTGCAAGGGACATGAATAGGCAATTTTCAGTTGAAGAAATCAAAACTATTAATAAGCATATAAAATAGTGTTCTAAATCTCTTATAATCAGAGAGATGCAAATCAAAACAACTCTGAGGTATCACCTCACACCTAGAAGATTGTCTAACACGACAGCAAAGGAACATAATGAATGTTGGAGGGGATGTGCCAAAGTTGGGATATTAATTCATTTCTGGTGGAGTTGTGAATTAATCCAATCATTCTGGAGGGCAATTTGGAACTTTGCCCAAAGGGCGCTAAAAGACTATCTGCCCTTTGATCCAGCCATAACACTGCTGGGTTTGTACCACAAAGAGATAATAAGGAAAAAGACATGTACAAAAATATTCATAGCTGCGCTCTTTATGGTGGCAAAAAACTGGAAAATGAGGGGATACCCTTCAATTGGGGAATGGCTGAATAAATTGTGGTATATATTTGTAATACAATACTATTGTGCTCAAAGGAATAATAAAGTGGAGGAATTCCATGGGGACTGGAACAACCTCCAGGAATTGATGCAGAGTGAGAGGAGCAGAACCAGGAGAACATTGTACACAGAAACTGATACACTGTGGTACAACCAAATGTAATGGACTTCTCCATTAGTGGCAATGCAACGACCCTGAACAACTTGGAGGAACCTATGAGAAAAACCACTATCCACATCCAGAGGAAACACTGAGAGAGTAAAAACACCAAAGAAAAACTAGTGCTTGAATACATGGGTTGAAGGCATATTGTTGCGGATATAGACTCTAAATGAACATCCTAGTGTAAACAATAACATAACAACAAAAATCATATGATTATCTCAATAGATGCAGAAAAATCCTTTGACAAAATACAACACTCATTCCTATTAAAAACACTAGAAAGCACAGGAATAGAAGGGTCGTTCCTAAAAATAATAAACAGTATATATCTAAAACCATCAGTCAACATCATCTGCAATGGGGATAAAGTAGATGCATTCCCAATAAGATCAGGAGTGAAACAAGGATTCCCATTATCACCTCTATTATTTAACATTGTACTAGAAACACTAGCAGTAGCAATTAGAGAAGAAAAAGAAATTGAAGGCATTAAAATAGGCAAGGAGGAGACCAAGTTATCACTCTTTGCAGATGATATGATGGTCTATTTAAAGAATCCTAGAGCATCAACCAAAAAGCTAGTCAAAATAATCAACAACTTTAGCAAAGTTGCAGGATACAAAATAAACCCACATAAGTCATCAGCATTTCTATATATTTCCAACACAGCTCAGCAGCAAGAATTAGAAAGAGAAATCCCATTCAAAATCACCTTAGACAAAATAAAATACTTAGGAATCTATCTGTTGAGACAAACACAGGAACTATATGAACACAACTACAAAACACTCTCCACACAACTAAAACGAGACCTGAGCAATTGGAAAAACATCAACTGCTCATGGGTAGGACAAGCCAATATAATTTAGTGCCATACCCATTGAATTTCCAAAAAAAAATTTTACTGATTTAGAAAAAACCATAATAAAGTTCATTTGGAAGAATAAAGGATCAAGGATATCCAGGGAAATAATGAAAAAAAAAATACAAAGGAAGGTGGCCTTGCAGTCCCAGATCTCAAACTCTATTATAAACCAGTGGTCATCAAAACAATTTGGTACTGGGTAAGAGACAGAAAGGAGGATCAGTGGAATAGAATTGGGGTGAGTGACCTCAGCAAGTCAGTATATGACAAACCCAAAGACCCTAGCTTCTGGGACAAAAACCCACTATTTGACAAAAACTGCTGGGAAAACTGGAAGACAGTGTGGGAGAGATTAGGTGTGGATCAACACCTCACACCCTACACCAAGATAAACTCAGAATGGGTGAATGGCTTGAACATAAAGAAGGAAACTATAAGCAAATTAGGTGAACACAGAATAGTATACATGTCAGACCTGTAGGAAGGGAAAGACTTTAAAACCAAGTAAGACATAGAAAGAGTCACAAAATATAAAATAAATAATTTTGATTATATCAAATTAAAAAGTTTTTGTACAAACAAAACCAATGTAACCAAAATCAGAAGGGAAGCAACAAATTGGGAAACAATCTTCATAGCAAAAACCTCAGCAAAGGTCTAATTACTCAAATTCATGAAGAGCTAAACCAATTGTACCAAAAAGTTAGCCATTCTCCAATTGATAAATGGGCAAGAGACATGAACAGGAAGTTTTCAGCCAAAGAAATCAAAACTATTAATAAGCACATGAAAAAGTGTTCTAAATATCTGATAATCAGAGAGATGCAAATCAAAACAATTCTGAGGTATCATCTCACACCTAGAAGATTGGCTAACATGACAGCAAAGGAAAGTAATGAATGCTGGAGGGGATGTGGCAAAGTCAGGACATTATTTCATTGCTGGTGGAGTTGTGAATTGATCCTGGATCAATTCTGATTCTAGAGGGCAATTTGGAACTATGCCCAAAGGGCGCTAAAAGACTGTCTGCCCTTTGATCCAGCCATAGCACTGCTGGGTTTGTACCACAAAGAGATAATAAGGAAAAAGACTTGTACAAGAATATTTATAGCTGCACTCTTTGTGGTGGCCAAAAATTGGAAAATGAGGGGATGCCCTTCAATTGGGGAATGGCTGAACAAATTGTGGTATATTTGGTGATGGAATACTACTGTGCTAAAAGGAATAATAAAGTGGAGGAATTCCATGGAGACTGGAACAACCTCCAGGAAGTGATGCAGAGTGAAAGGAGCAGAACCAGGAAAACATTGTCTGAAACACTGTGGTACAATTGAACGTAATGGACTTTTCCATTATTGTCAATACGATGTCCCTGAACATTCTGCAGGGATCTAGAAGAAAAAACACTAGCCACAAGCAGAGGACAAATAGTGGGAGTAAAAACACTGAGGAAAAGCAATTGCTTGACTATAGGGATTGAGGGTACATGACTGAGGAGAGACTCTAAATGAACACCCTAATGCAAATACCAACAACATGAAAATGGGTTCGATTCAAGGACACATATCATACCCAGTGGAATCGTGCATCAGTTTTGGGAGGGGTGGTTGGAGGGGGGGAGAAAATGAAAATTATCTTCATTTCCCATGAATAATGTGTGAAAATGACCAAATAAAATAATGTTTTTTTAAAAAAAAAGAATGTTAGGGTCTTATTTACCAGCTCTCCTTCCTTTCATTATAAAATAAATTTTGTTTTCTAAGCCAAGGGTTTGTGTTTTACTGGCCCTGGGAAGTTCCTAGGTGATTTGTATCATCTCACAACTCTCTAATACAGTTCCCTATTTCACCTCCATCCCATAAAGGATAGAACTAGGAAAAAGGTCTAAAGCAAAGACAATGCCAAAACCAAGACTTTCCAACATTTGATGACACAAGGAAACCTATGAATTATCTATCAACTGGAGAACTAGCAATGCTCCTATATACTACCCTGGATTTAGTACCATCTAATTGGAGGTCTGGGATCCTTTTTAAATCTCCATCTTGGTCTAGCACCCAAAATTGTGCACACCCACACTACACGGGCATGTGCTAGTCAGTGACAAATCAGAAATAACTAACTGCCCACCTAGACTGTCCTAAGCCAAGCTTGAGCCACCATTGGCACTTGTGAGGCACAGGAAGTGATGGAGAGAACAACTTCGGGAATTCGCTCACTTCCTGTGGACAGGGCTAGAAGCCAGTTCGTGTGAGGAGCTTGGACAGGGAGGAGGCCCGCAGACAGCTTCCTTTCAGATCAGTCACGTGAGTCAAGGACTGATTCCTTCCACCTTGACCCTTTGGGCCTAAACTCCCTCTGCCTTGGTTAGAGGTTGAATAACCCCTTTCCCCTTTCTCCTCTCTCCTTCTCTCCCTCTCCTTTTCCCTGCTCTCATTGTGATTAAACCTCCATAAACTCCATTCTGACTTGAGTGTTTCATTTTAGGAATTTCATAAGTAAATTCCTTGGCAGCCATTGTTCAATATTATAACAATCTTAAAAGGTGAAATTTTCACTACAACACCTGGAGGATTAAATTTAACTCTCTCCTGATTATAACAATGAAATTAATTAACTCTCCCCTGATTGTGAATATTAAAATGTAATCCCTGACTATTTTTAGCACACCCTAGTTGACATTGGAGATCTGCCATACATCTAATCACCAAAAGTGTAAATATTCCACTTAATTATTGAGTGGGAGGTCTATGACCCACTTGTGCGATGGTAGATGAGGAATCAGAATTGACTGAATGCCTTCTGGGTAGTCCTAGAACACAATGGCAACTGTGGTTGGTAGAAATAGGGGAAGGCACAGGAAGTGGCCCAAGAGAAAATGTCTTTAAAAGGGAGCGACAACTTTCTGAAAGGAGTTCAATTCTTCAAGCTTTCAAGTTGAGGCTGGTGAAGAGGGTCAGAAGGATCTGCTGACTGGACCTGAGACCCTGTTCCTTTAGACTGACACATGGTGAGTAAAAAGCTAACTCTTCACTGATGGATATTCAGAAGAGACTAACCTCAGGAGAGACATATCCTCTTCTTTTTTTTAAACCCTCAGCTTCTTTCTTGGAATCAATACTTTGTATTGGTTCCAAGGCAAAAGAGTGGCAAGGGCTAGGCAGTGGGGGTTAAGTGAATTGCCCAGGGTCACACAGCTGAGACATATCCTCTTGAGAGAGATTTCCTGCATCCCCAGGGCCTCAGCTACAAGGGCCAAGGCCCCAGTTAAGAACTAACTCTCCCTACCCAGGGGCCAGGAGTAAATTACTTAGTGTTTAGGCTAGATATCTTACCTTATCCTCTCTCTGATTTCTTATTTCACTCTTTCTACATTTTGTAAATAAATTGTAAATAAAATCTCTTTGGAATTAATTAAATTCCTGGCAACCACACTCTTAAATAATCAAGTTCAATCCTTTAAAAATTAACCCCATTCCCACCCCCTTACAGACCAAAGACCTACTGGACAGGAAACCAAACAAAGAAATGGGATAAGACTAGTATGACTGGAGGCCTGTGGAAAAAAAAAATAGCAGACTAGGTGGAAACCAGCAGCATCCTAGGTGAAAACACTTTTGATGAGGAAATAAGCAAGATCACTATGACAAGAAATTGGAGACTGAGAGAAGCTGCAGACTATGGAAATGTATCAAAGCTTTAATCAGCTCTCAGACCCAAAGTAGTACTTCAGTCCAACATTAATTTTCTGGAAGAAGGCAGTACCTGATCCCAGTAGCTTCCCTCTCTGAGACTATAGAGCAGTGGCTCCCAGATTGTAACAAAGGTAAGACCTAACACCAATAAATCATCCTCCCACTCCAGGACTAGAAAGAGAAACAGGACATAGACTTAGTTGAAAAACATTAGAAAAACACAAAAATAGAAATTCTGAAAAATAAAATGGCAAACAATATTGAAAAAATTATTGAATGAATAAAACTCCGAGTTTCTATTTTTTTAAGTCTAATAAAGTAGACAAATCATTACCTAATTGGACTTTTTAAAGGTGAAAATAAAATCACCAATATGAAAAATGAAACAGTATGTGAAGAAAAATGAAGAGATATTAGAAACTATTTTATACAATTACAGAGTGGCAAAACTGACTTTAAAATAAATAGATATTTAGAAACAAAATACCCAGATCAGTACAATAAGCAACAATCTCATCAATGCATTCTCAGAAAAAAGGAATTAAATAAGACCAAAAGAAGAAAAATCATCAAATGAATTTACAATATTTAATACAAATATTAAAATTTTAAAGAACAATTAATTTCAATACCATATAAATAGTTTGCAAAAAGAGAGTATAGTAATTCTATCAAAATTCTTTTATGAAACAATATTTAAAATGGGGAGAGACAAAATTGAGTAAGAAAAGTAAGAGAATATCTCTAATAAATAATGATGCAAAATTATCAGCTAAAATATATAGTAAATATTTAAATATATATATATTTATATATGTGAATAGTATATTTATAACAAATTTTCAAAAGATTATTTGTGACCATCAATTTTCTTGCTCCATGACCTATACCCAAAAGACAAGGTATACATAAAGAACTTCCAGCTCACTGGAGGAACTCACTAGGTGGAAACCAGCAGCATCCCAGGTGAAAACACTTTTGATGAGGAAATAAGCAAGATCACTATGACAAGAAATTGGAGACTGAGAGAAGCTGCAGACTATGGCTGGGAAGGTCCATTTCAAGTCTTGTTAAACACTCCAACAGCTATCAAAATTGGAGAAAAGAACTCTTGGATTCATTGCTCACATGTGAAAAGGACACCTTCTATAGACACTGATTGGCTATATCCTGTAATGCAATTGTTTATATATATATATATATTTTAACTCCTCTTATGATTGGATTGGAGATATAAGTCCATAGACAAGTTGGACAATGTTTTGAATGAAACATTGTTATGGAATGGGAACTATGAATTTTTTTTTATTTTTTTATTTTCTTTTTTCTTTGATTTGCAAAAGGATAAGTTTAAAATATCCATTAGCCCTAATATCAATGTATACCCCAAAGCTTTAGACTAAAGAAACCTGCTGTTGATGTTAAGTCTTATGGTAATTTGACTAATAATTATGTCTGATTTCAGAAGAAATCACAAAAGAACCCCTGAAGGGGCAGCTGGGTAGCTCAGTAGATTGAGAGTCAGGCCTAGAGACAGAGGTCCTGGGTTCAAATATGACCTCAGACACTTCCCAGCTATGTGACCCTGGGCAAGTCACTTGACGCCCATTGCCTAGCCCTTACCACTCTTCTGTCTTGGAGCCAATCACAGTATTGACTCCAAGATAGAAGGTAAGGGTTTAAACAAAAAAAAGAACCCCTGACTAGTGCTGAGAATCACAAGGTCAAGGAGACCAATCAGCCCTCTTGGGATTGATGAGAATCTGCACCAAGACAGAGGACTTGTTTTGAGATTCGAGGAAGTGGCTGTTTAACAACATCAGATGCAGTATTTCCCCACACCAGATTTTTGACAAGTATTTCAGTTTTGCTGCCATTTTGGCTTCCCTCTCTCTGAGAGTGAAAGTAAAATCAAACCAGGGAATCATATTTTCCTTTTTCTTCAAAATCTAGTCTCTTTTCTATCTTTATAGCATGGCAATTTTATGTAATTCTGGCTGCCAATGGGTAAGTGCTACATTATTACAATTGTCCTACAGGCTTGTAGGACATAAATCAATCTAAATTGGGCCCTAATTTAAAGACCTGTTTTGGGCTTATTCTTGCTTACTTAGAATTTTACATTCACATACCCTTTAACTCATTCATGTATCCCAGAGTGATTCTGGTGTTGGTCAATACCCTTCTCAGGAGAGATTGTATAATTTTTGCAAAATTAAAAAAAATTGTTTAATCTTCTTTTCTGAGAATAATTTCAGGAAGAGAAACTCACTAATTTGTCGAATAAAAAAAGTGAATTGTTTGGAGAAGGCACCATAAAGAAATCTACAGAAATCATACACTGCATCAATAGATCCAGAGTGAACTTTGGGAAGTAGTGAATTGAACTGACGGGGTTTGAATGCATTTATTTTGATTGTAAACTTTTATGCCAAAGGGGATTGCCCACTAATTGTCTTTTTGTCAATGTGCCTACCAACCATTGGATTTGTTCTCTTTCTCTTTTATTTCTCTTATATCTACAATTATTGTAATTTCCCTTTAGATAGTGCAATATTATATCCACCTTTAGTAAGACATTTTTAAAGATATGAGATGGTTATTTAAAATGATTCAATGGGGAGACTGGGCAGTTAAATTTGGGAGATTTCAATATGCTAGACTCCCAACATAATCACAAGGGGAATTGTATAGCTAGAAACCACTCCCGAAGTTTGTCCTACTCTGAATCCCATTTTACATGTGTACTTTGAGTGACAGATGTGGACATAAGTAAAAAAAGATGTGGTGGGTGAGGAAAGGGCTTTCTCTGGGTTGGCGTGGAAGACAGTCTTCAGTGGGAGCTCTGGTGCCTGCTGTGCGGTTTGGCGGTTTCAGATTTGGGCTTCCTGATTCGGCTCAGGGTATTATTTTAGATAGGTGATATTTTCTTCCCTTTCCTATATTTCCCATTTTTTTCTATATCTCCATTTTGATTAAAAACCTAATTGTTAAGAGCTACTAATACACTTGTCACTTGAGAGTTAATTTTAGACAGTGACCACAATTTTTAAATTAATATTACATTTACTATTTTTACTTTCATTATTACAAAGATAATACAACTATTTAATGTATGATATTTATACAACAAGCCATGCACAGCAATGACACTTAATAGTTAACAGATAAAATTATAATAATATTCCCATATATTAGATTGTTAATTTGGAAATAACACAGAACTATTAAAGCAGTCAGAAGAACTGACTTTGATCAGGAAAGGGATAGGTTCAATATTAGGCCACTACACAGAGCCCGGGGCCAAGGACTACACAGGGCCTACATTCTGGGGACTCTGGGAACATCTCCCTGGGAGAAGACACCACTAGATGCTTTCTCCAACCAACCATAGAACTTGGGGAACTTATATACCTCCTGGGGAACTGGGGATGGGGAAGTATGATTGAATGGTATTATAATGGCTACAAGGAAATGAGAAGTCCAAGGCAAGATTATCAGGATGAGGCTGATGCTTTATAATGGATATAAAGGAAAGGGTCCAGCCAAGGACTGGGCTACCTGGGAAAGGACTTTGATACAATGGGAGAAACTACCAGGACAAAAGGGCACTTCACATTTGATTGGGTCTGTTAGCCCTACCTAAACTGTGATTACTAATACTTTAAGGTCTAGTTTAGTCTGAAACTCATAAGTCTCAGACCTCCCTAATTCTTGTGGAATAGGAGCAAACTTGGAGTCTCCAGATTTCAAGTTGACAAGAATAATAAAGTCAATTCATATGTACTAAAAACATTATATTATACCCATATGACATACTTGAGATCATACCAAGAATTTCTCCCACCAATGCACTTAATAGTTACATACTTATAGAACCCAATTAGAGAAGCACATGAGAAAAGAAAATCCATATACTTGGAACTCACAATTTATCACATCTGCATGTGACTTGAATCTAGGAAAGAAAGTTAATAGTAATCTAGAATAAAACAATGTGCCAAATTTTAGGTTTGATTTAAGAAGATTTAACAATTATAACTATTGAAAAGTGGAATGGAATGTCTTGACAAGTAATAAATTCCCCTTAACTGAAAGTCTTAAAGCAGAAAACAGACAGCCACTTGTTGGAAATACTGTAAAATAAATTCTTGACTAGGTGCAGGTTAGGCTGGATATTTTGAAGTCCCTGTAGTTCACTTCAGAAGGTTGGTAATTAAGATACTACTCCTTCCTCTTTCTGTTCATTTTCCCTTCTTAGATTTCCCAGGGCATAAAGAAGAGCAATCTCTCTCAATTTGTTTTATAAGAATAAATATAGCAACCTAGGAAAATCTATGAAAGTCAAAATAGCCTCTTCTGTGATGATCTTCATTCCTGGTTAATCAAGGAGCAATTAGAAGCACTCTAACAGAATTGTCATAGCAACACATTCTCTTTCCTGTCCTTGTCCCACACCTAATAAGAAGAGAAATGTTCATAATATATGTGATGAAAACTATATCTCAATCAGGGAAGAGGAGACTATTACTATAGGACAGAGCTGTCCAGAAAGGGCCAATGCCACAAGTCCAGATAAACAGGAAAGGCTTGACAGATAAATGAAAATCTAAGCACTCACAATATCAAATCCAACTAAGTTATGTAAAACAGAGAGGAAAGATATCATAATGAATAAATTCAAAGTAGAAAAAATTAAATTAAATTATTTTTTTAATAAAAAGAAGAAGAAAGCTGGCAAGGATCAGTCTCCACAGTCCAAAATTTCAGAAATTCATCAAGGTAATAACATTTAGCAAAGATCTTGAGGTGGGGGGTAATTTACCATTTACAGGTAATGTATCAAGGTTCTAGTAGCATTCCACTACTTCATGAACTTAAAAAACTAAGTAACCTTCATAAAATTATGTTTAAACTTGTAACAGTCCACACCTGTGTATGTACAAGGTAGATAATTAATCTATAAGGATTGTCTTAGGAGAGCACATACTCAGTCCTGCGCATGGCAAGAAAGGCACTGACATTTGATCCCAACATTCCTAAGGTTTAGGCTCGAACTCAGGTTTCTTTGTGCTCACCTGGCTGAGACAATCCACTCTTCAGCCTTGTTGTAATTTTACACCTGAATCAATGGCAATCCACTGTGTCTTCATTAATATGTATTACGTACCTTTGCATCACAGTGTCAATAAATACAAGCAGCTCACAGAAAGCCTTTCCTTATTATCTCTTTCACCTGTCCCTCTACTTCCTGGAGCTTGGCCTCTGGCCAAGAACAGCATTCTCATGGAATTTCCTTTATCTCTGTGAAAGACCTTTCCTTCTTAATCTCCTACCCTCAAGCTGGAGTGATCCATGCTTAGAGCACTGGCTCTAAGTGATCAGTGGCTTTTCTCTCAGCTGATCTCTATACTCATTTCTGACTCCCGTGTTGTTGATTTAAGGTTATCTAACTGCCTCATGTCCTTGTGAAGTTAGATAGCTGGGGCTTGATCTGTGCAGCTCACTCATTGTTAATATTGCATTGGTGTCTGCCTCCATTCTTATCCATCCCCTCGGCTTCAGCCCTTCCCCCAAGGGTCAATCTTCTATCTTTCCTTTCTTGTAAGGGCTGCTGGTCAGCACCTTATAAAACTATTATTGTTATTATTACTATGTTCTGAATGATAATATGAGGTACTCATATGGATAATATCTGTAAGTTTTAAAGCATAGATTTTGAATACATACAGTAATACTATTTAGAATAGAAGAGAACTTTGATATTAAGAAGTTAACTGACTTGTAGCAGCCTGAACAAGTCAGAAGCAATATAGCCTATAGACTTTTGACTCCCAGTTCAGTGTTTTTTCTGCCCTCTACATGTCTATTTTGCAAGTTTGATGGCCTTTGCTATTGGATTGTTAGGGTAACAAGTACAAAGAATGAAACAATCCCTATTCATAATGAGTCTGCACTCTAAATTGAGGAGTTAACAAATATAAAATATAAGATAATTAATATATAACACATATGAAAATTATGAATACAAACTTAAAGTAGTTCAAAGTAGTTTGGGAGGGAGAGCCCTAGAATTGAGGGGAAGTGGAGAATCAGTAAAAATTTCATCCAAGATATTATCTCTGAGGTTCATCTTAAAGCAAGAGAGGGACTTTATGATGTGGAAATAAGGATACCTACTTTTCAGTTATCAAAAATAGTGAATGAAAAGGTATAGAGAAAAGAAGTGTCACAAATGAGAAATAAAGAAAAATCTCTTTTGGCTTGATTGCATAGTAAAGGAGTAGATTGCATAGTATAGGACAAGATCACTGTCCAATGAGGCTGGAAAAGTAAGCTGGGACAGAATTGGGTAAGACTTTAGAAACTAAACAGAGGAATTTTAATTTTATTCTAGAAGCAATCAAGTTGGACTTTGCTGAGTAAGGGAGTCATGTGGTCAAAACCACACCTGGGGAAAATTATTTTGTTAGGAGTATATAGGAAGGGCTGGAGTTGTGAGAGACTTGAGGCAGGGATACCAATTAGAAGGTTTAAATAATCTAGGTAAGGGAGCAGCTAGGTGGCTCAGTGGATTGGAGAAAGACCTAGGAAGTCTTGGGTTCAAATCTGGTCTCAGACCTTCCTAACTATGTGATCCTGAGCAAATCACTTAATGTCCTAGCCTTACCACTTTTCTACCTTGGAACCAATACACAGTATTGATTCTAAGATGGAAGGTACTGTTTTTTTTTAATTACCCAGGAGAAAGGTAGTGAGAACTTTATGATGTGATGATGACTGTATAAGTAGAAAGACTTGTATACAAGTGAGTGCTGGAGCTAGCTCAGACCAACTCACAAGAGCCCATTGTTATTCAGTATGAACATTTATACCCTGGAAATCAGTAAATGCTACTCTAACTTCCCGACCCACGAGAAGCCACAAGGTAGGAAGATAGAAAAAGGATAGAAGTTTTGGATTCCACTAAGGGCGTGTTGGAGCCGAGTTCAAGATGTCAGAAATGAGTCAGAGAACAGGCCTTATTAATTATCATAGAGCCGCAGCCATGCCCTGATCAGTGGATGTCTCTGAAAGGCTAATTCCCATCCAAAGATTTCAATTTAACACTTCACCGGTCAGAGGATGATACAGGTTAGCTAGGAGAATGAACAGAGGATAGTAGGAAGAATTAGAGAGTGCTAGGTATTATCATTGGAAAAGAAAGAGACACTTGGCCGAAGGCCAGGTTTCAGGTAAAGATAAGAGAGGAGAGAAAAGTGGAAAGACAGTGTTAAGCAATCCTGTCAGATCTCCAAGAGAAAGATCAAGATGGCTGTGGGCTCCCTTTTTAATCTCTTTGATATGCAAATGTACTCAATACAAATTGATAAGTTACATAGTGTATTGCCATTGGATAATTGCAAATTACGACAAGGTGAAGGTGGGGTTTTATCCCAGGTGAGTAAGACAAAGGGAAGCAAGGTTTCACACCCTAACTCTAACCATGCTGGGAACAGAGTTCATTGCCATGCGCAGAATGGCCATGTGCCCACACACAATCCTTGCCTCTTAAATATACATATAGGCTGGACTGCTACAGCTACAAATCAGGACTTAATTTATTGTCTTGTTGATTGTCTAGACTTATAAATGGGATAGAGAAAATGTTTTGCATTTACAGATTAAACTTTAAAATATATACATTCCTTCTACCCTTTACACCTGGAGAGAGACGGTTATTAAACATTTACAAGCATACCTCTGGTGAGATGTTTGGTTTGGCAACTGATTGGATATGTGAGGTGAGAATGATAATGTCAAAATTACAAATCTGAGATGCTGGATTGTTGTACCTTCAACAGAAATAGGGATATGATAAAGGACAGAAGGACTCCAATGTCTATTCTCTAGTCTCTTTGAGTCAGTTAATAGTTAATAACCAGCCAATAAAAATTAATAAACCTCTACTATATGCCAGGCAATATGTTAAGCACTGGGGATATTAAAAAAAAAAAAAAGACAGTCTTAGCCCTCAAGAAACTTACAATACACAAAAGGAGGCTGAAAATGAGGAGGGCTGAGGAAACTATTATCAACTCAAAATCTGGAAACCCCAAGTTTTCCCCTGTTTCCCTGAGAATTCTCCCATGGGAGGTTTCTGACAGCCATTTCAGCCTGAATAATATGGAACTAGTAGACCCAAATCTAATAAGTACCCTTTTGTTCTGGTAATTTCCCTTTGTATCAGAGTCCTCCACCTAGGTATCTCAGCCCTTGGTTGGACCCTTTCCTTTGTATCCATTGTAAAGCATCAGTCTCACCCTGATAATACTGTCTTGAACTTTTCATTTCTTTGTAATCATTGTAAAGCCAATCAATCATATTCTCCTCTCCCCAATTCCCCAAGAGATATATAAGTTCCCCAAATTCTGTTCTTTCAGAGCCATCATCAAGCAGTAATTTCTCCCAGGGACATGGTTGCCAGAGTGCCAGAGACTTTGGCTCTGTGTGGTTTGGGGCACTTGACTATGTGGAGCCCTAAATATTGAACATTGTCCCTCTCCTGATTAAAGACTTGGTTTTTCCCAAGTTAACACTATCCAATGCAAGGGCATGTTGGAGAAGTTAAAGATGTCTCAGAATAGTTCAGCCACTTGAGAAATTAAAAGATATTCTGAGCTTTAGTTCCCTCTTTTAGTGGAAGTTTTGAAGTTCATGGTTCTACATTTTAATCAAAAGGATAGAGAGCAGTGATAAAACGGAGTAACAAAGTTGACAGAATCTTGAAGGATAATGAAGTTTCCCCAGTAATGAGCTTCCTGGGACCTGTTGGAGATGTATGATAAGGAATTTAGAGGAAGAAAACCAGGTTGGTAGCAAAGGGGAATGGAACTGAATGCACTTACACAATTAGGGGTAAACCTGTTTAGAATTCTGGAAGGAAGGGGTCTGAGAATTCCAGCAGTCAAGCTTGGGGAATCTGTTGGAGGATTAAGGACTGAAGCCAACTCTGAGACCTAGCTCTGAGCTCCTTGTGATCTCTAACCTACCCAAAAAACCATTCTTGCTCTATTTTTATCATCAACTGAAGATGCTGCCTGATTCCTCTCTACTACTGCATAAGAAGAGCTAACCTGGGAGGGGAAAAAGTTTGACCTGCTTAAGGGAGCCTCTGAGGGGGTTTCCTTTCAGAGATGAACCAGACCACTTCGACTCCCAGTTTCCTGAACTACAAGTATATTCTAACAAACTAACTCCTGAGTGGGTTTTAGTTAGGTTTAGACATTTAGCAAGAGGATCCACAGTTAGAGAGAGTGAAGTAGTCCCAATTAGGGAAGATAATAAAATTGAAGAAGATAAAACAGATAAAAAACCCGACAGCATTTTTTAGGGAACAGACCTGGCTTCTCTCCCCGAGGAAGTTGACCTGTTTATGCAGACAGCAGACCAGTCTCTACTCAGCTTGGGGAATGAGAATTAGAAAAGTGCAGGAGGCAAAAGGAATTTCAGGAGGTCAGGATGTAAGCAAGATAACATATGGCTGACTAGGGCTAAGTGACTAAATGGATGTGAAAATAAACAGCCCCTAAATAACAGCCCCCACATAAATCTGAGGATTGTCTCCTCATCTCTAACCTCACATTCCTGTGTCAGTCATAAGGTTTTGTTTGATTAAAAACTTATATGTAAAAGGAAATAATTTTGTATCTTGTAACCCTATATAAAAGGTTCCAAAATGTTAGACCAAAGAAGCTTCCACTAGGGAAGGCTGTCCCAGCTGGTAGATTCTTTATTTGTTCTTTTATTAATAAATCGCTGTTCCAATCATTGAAATTCTGGGTGTTTGAACTCACTTTGTGAAGTGCACCACTTCAAGAGCAGTAGAGAGGAGGCTTAGCTTGGCTAAGCAGAGTTTTCACTGAGAAGATAGAAAGGGATATCAAGGTAGTCATTTTTAGAGATAGGGATTTCTCCTCAACCCACCTACATCATAGCCTTCCCTAACATCTTCCTGAATAAACCCCTGTTATTCTAACACACAGTCAGAGCTATTTGTATTGGACTAGGCTCAGGGCAATGCCATCCTTGCTCTCAGCCAGTGGAGAAAACAGCCCTGTCTGGCAAGGTCTGGCAAATCCTTGCAACCTGTTACAACCATTATCGCAGGATCTCTCTCCCAAATAATTATTTGAGTACTATTTGAGCAGTGAAACTATTATACCTTAATGTCACAACATGGTTAGCCCATTTCCTTCCCCAACCATACATTTCCTGTATGATACTTGTTCAAGTCATTTCTTGGGTGCACCTCACTATTGGTCATATATTGCCTCTTGGATCCCTAATCATTTTAATCCTATAGAGACTGCAGTATTTAGAGGGTGTGGTATTGCATCACTAGAAGAATATTGGTTACTAAAAAGATTTGGTTTTTGGTGTCAGGGAACAAGAGCTCAGGGTCATTGTTGTCGTTCAGTTGTTTCAATCATTACTGACTCTTTGTGACTACTTTTGGAATTTTCTTGGCAAAGATACTGGAGTGGTTTATCATTTCCTTCTCCAGTTCATTTTATAGAATAAGAAACTGAGGCAAATAGGGTTATAATGACTTTCCCAGAATCACATGATTAGTATCTGAGACCAGATTTAAACTTTATTTTAAACCTTTACTTTCTATCTTAGAATCAATACTGTGTATTGGTTCTAAGGCAGAAGAGTGTTAAGGGCTAGGGAATGAGGGTTAAGCAACTTGCTCCAAGGTCACACAGCTAGAAAATGTCTGAAGTCAAATTTGAACCTAGGACCTTCCTCCTTTAAGCCTGGCTCTCAATCCACTGAGCTACCCACCTTCTCCCCTTATTTTTTAAAAGTAATTAATTTATGGCACATTAAAATACCTAGTTAACCCTCTCCCTTCCTTCCCTCATTAGAGAAAGCATAATTTGGCAAAAATGTGTATGTATGTATGTATGTATGTATGTATAAAACTATCTTACTTATTTCTATTTGTCCATTCTTTTTTCTGGAGGTTGACATACACCAGTCATTCTTTAAACAATATTTCTATTGCTGCATTTTTTGTTCTGGTCATTTTACCCTTCATAATTTCATCTTTCCATGTTTTTTTTCCAAAAATTAAGCTGCTCATCATTTCTTACAGCACAGTCTTCTGTGCTTCTTCCATCACGATCATATGCCACAACTTATTAAGCCATTACATGATTGATAGGCATCAATTTCCAGCTCTTTGCCACCACAAGCAGAGAAACATATAGATTATTTTCCTTTTTTCTCTGATACCCATAGGAAATAAACCTAATTGTAGTATTGATGGGTAAAAAGATATATAATTGTATAACTCTGAGCATATTCAAGATTGCTCTCCCAAACAGAATCAGCCCAACAGTGAATTAGTGTTCCCAATTTTCCACATCCCCTCCAATATTTATCATTTTGTCCACTTATCACTTTAGCCTATCTAATAGGTCTTAGATGATATATCAGAACTGTTTTGGTTACATTTCTCTAATCAATAATGATTTAGAGAACTTTTCATATAGTTATATATAGCTTTGATTTCTTCTTCCAAAAACAGCCCATATTTTTGACCATTTATTAGTTGGCAAATGCCTCATATTCTTACATATATTACAGTTCTATATATTAGATATGTGACCTCTGTCTAAGAAATCATGAAAACATTTTTTCTCAACTTACTGCTTTACTCCCAATCTTGGTTTACTTATGCAGACACTTTTCAATTTAATGTTTTCAAAATTATACATTTGACATCTAATGATGCTTCCTATTTCTTGTTTATTTCTAAATTCTTCTCCTGTCTGTAAATCTGAGAAGTAATCTATTTCCTGTTCTTTGAATTTGCTCCCTTTATGCCTAGATCATGTATCCATTTTGAGTTTATCTTGACTTCAAGATCTTAAAACATTTGAAGTTAGCCATTAAAAACAAAGATTCCAAAGATTATAAATACTGGTCCTTGTGGACATATCATGTTGATAAAAATGACCATTCCCTCCAGTGAGGAAACATTTCTTTCTTTGGAACCAAACCATTCTAACTTAACTCCATCAGTGAAATCTAGGAAGAAACATGCTCTATCATCCCACCTGGCCTGTGAAGAGGTTTCTCCTCATACTGACCCAAACCAGTACTTGAACCCCTAAGCTCCTCTCCCTGTCAAACCTCACTCATCCCCTACTCCTCCCATCCCCTTTCCCTCCAATCTACCTCTAACAATCTACAATCTCCCTTAATATCCCAATACCCCATGCCCATTCATCTCCTGTATCCTCACCCATACCATGCCTACTTCAATCCTTTTCCATACCCTCCTTGCCACCGACTTTACTATGACTCCGCTAGACCTCACCCCACCTATTCCTCTCCACCCCATACCTGGTCCCACCCTCCTTCCTCTAAACCCAACCCCAACCCCTCCCCTGTTCCTCTCCACCCCACACCCAGCCCCCCCATCTTTCACTCTGCCTCCCCACCTGCAGACCACCTCTATTCAACCACCCCACCTTCTTCCCCTACCAGCCTCACTACAACCTACTCCATTGAACTCCAGAACACAGGCCTAGCAGCAGTTGCCACAGATGATTCAAATAAAGGTCTTTTCCTTCTTAGAATTGTCCCTACCTCTAACAGACATGGAGATTTAGTAAACATTACACATCATACACCTTTTTCTCCACAGGACATTGAGAGATTAAAAAAAAAAAACACCTTCCTATGAAGCTGAGCCTGTGGTGATGACAAATGAGTTTGAAAGCATTTTCCTCACATTTAATCCCACCTGGTTTGATATAGAAGATTTGCTCCAGGCTTTACTAACAGAAAGGGAAAGGAATAAGATTCTTTCTCTTGTTAATCAGGACCAACAATAGGGAACAACTCATTGATCAACTGAAGAGACCAAATGGGAGCCAAATTCAGATCAAAATTACTTACAACTATGCCAGGCTAGAAATGCATTGATAAAAGCTATGAGACCCTGTTCTGATAGGCCTGGTACATGGACGAAATTTGAAAATTTTTTTTTGAAGTAATTTATTTAATCAATTTAGAACAGTATTCCTTGATTACAAAAATCACATTATTTCCCTCCCTTCTGTTACATTTAAAAGAGTGGAGGTATAACCTGTTACAGATAAAAGAGTGGTTGCCTTAAACTTGTGACCACGAAAATATGGTTTCAAGACAGTGTCTTGCGTTAAACCAAAAATAAAGTGGTCACCATGGGAAAAATTCCCAAATATGAAATATACCCAAGTCAGCTGGGTTTTATAGAGATTTTAATTAATACAAATAAGGAATTAATGAAAGGGAGAGAGAGAGTAAGAGGAAACAATCAGAAAAGGGCTAGGCCAGCCCAGGCCAGCCTAGGCCAACCTAGGCCCAAGCCCTAAGAGAGAGATCAGTCAGTCTTTAATCCACTAACCACAAGATTTGTCAAGCAAGATTCTAGTGTTCAGAGAGACCCACCAGTTCAGCTCCTGAGCTCCACTTCAACTTCCAAGGCTAAATTCCTCCTGAACTCCCTTGAACTGGTTCAGACAGCTCCTTTTAAAGAGAATTTTCTCCTATGTCACCTCCCCTAAGTTCTCAAATCTACCAATAACAGTAGATGTTTTCCAAGGGACACCTTAATTCACACCTGAGTAGACTAAACTTTTGAGTAATTCACACCTGAGAAGACTAAAACCTCACACCTCTTTTGTGAAGGCTTGTCCCTTACAAGTTTGCAAGTTGTCTGACCTTCATAGATACTTAGGAACTTCCTAAAAATAGACTTAGCTTAAGGCTTTTGCTTCAATAACAAGTTAAGTATTTTTTCATTGTTCAGTAAAGAGTTTACAACTTTATCTTCCCCGAAAGTATGCTTAAGTATGGGTTGAGTAGAGTTCTCACATTCCTGACTAAGTCCCTTCATTGTTTAAAGTGGGGGATGGCCTTAACCAAGTGTTCTGAAGTAGTGTCTGAGAATGTTTAACATTCACACTCCCCTTCCCCCACCATTCCAACAGCCGATGCACAATTTCATTGGGTATTACATGTGTCCTTGATCAGAACCTATTTCCATGCTGTTGGTGTTTGCATTAGGATGTTCATTTAGAATCTACATCCCCAGCCATATATTCAAGCAGTTGTTTTTCTTCTGTGTTTCTACTACCACAGTATTTCCTCTGAATGTGGATAATGTTTTTTCTTATAGATCCCTCCAAGTTGTTCAGGATCACTGCATTGCCACTAATAGAGAAGTCCATTACATTCGATTGTACCACAGTATATTAGACTATGTGTACAATGTTCTCCTGACTCTGCTCCTTTTGCTCTTAATTCCTGGAGGTCATTCCAGTGAGAATTGAATTCCTCCACTTTATTATTCCATTGAGCACAATAGTATTCCATCACAAACATATACCACAGTTTGTTCAGCCATTCCCCAATTGAAGGGCATTCCCTCATTTTCCAATTTTTTGCCACCACAAAAAGCACAACTATGAATATTTGTGTGCATGTCCTTTTCCTTATTGTCTCTTTGTGGTACAAACCCAGCAGTGCTATGGCTGGATCAAAGGGCAGACAGTCTTTTAGTGACCTTTGGGCATAGTTCCAAATTGCCTTCCAGAATGGTTGAATCAATTCACAAGTCCACCAGCAATGCATTAATATCCCGACTTTGCCACATTCCCACCACCATTCATTACCTTCCATTGCTGTCATGTTTGCCAATCTGCTGGGTGTGAGGTGATACCTCAGAGTAGTTTTGATTTGCATCTCTCTGATTATAAGATATTTAGAACACTTTTTCATGTGCTTATTAATAGTTTTGATTTCTTTGGCTGAAAACTGCCTATCCATGTCCCTTGCCCATTTATCAATTGGAGAATGGCTTGATTTTTTGTAAAACTGGTTTAGCTCTTTATAGATTTGAGTAATTAAACCTTTGTCAGAGGTTTTTGTTATGAAGATTGTTTCCCAATTTGTTGCTTCCCTTCTGATTTTGGTTACATTGGTTTTGTTTGTGTAAAACCTTTTAATTTGATGTAATCAAAATTACTGATTTTACATTTTGTGATTTTTTCAGGCTCTTGCATGGTTTTAAAGTCATTCCTTTCCCAATGATCTGACATGTATACTATTCTATGTTCATCTAATTTTCTTATACTTTCCTTCTTTATATTCAAGACATTTCACCCATTCTGAGTTTATCTTGGTGTACATTGTGAGATGTTGATCCAAAACTAATCTCTCCCATATGGTCTTCCAATTTTCCCAGCAGTTTTTATCAAATAGTGGGTTTGGGTCCCAAAAGCTAGGATCTTTGGGCATATCATAGACTGTCTTACTGAGGTCAATTACTCCAAGTCTGTTTCACTGATCCTCCTTTCTGTCTCTTAGCAATTACCAAATTGTTTTCATGACCACTGCTTTATAGTATAATTTGAGATCTAGGACTGCAAGGCCTCCTTCCTTCACACTTTTTTTTTTCATGATTTCCCTGGATATCCTAGATCAGCAGTGAAACAAGGATGCCCATTATCACCTCTATTATTTAACATTGTACTAGAAACACTAGCAGTAGCAATTATACTAGAAAAAGAAAGTGAAGGACAATGAGGAGACCAAGCTATCACTCTTTGCACATGATATAATGGTCTACTTAAAGAACCCCAGAGAATCAACCAAAAAGAGAGCTGAAATTATCAACAACTTTAGCAAAGTTGTAGGATACAAAATAAACCCACATAAGTCATCAGCATTTCTATATATCTTCAACACATCTCAGTAGCAAGAATTAGAGAAATTCCATTTAAAGTCACCCGAGACAATATAAAATACTTAGGAATCTATCTGCGGAGACAAACACAGGCACTATATGAACACAACTATGAAACACTCTCCACACAATTAAAACTAGTTCTAAACAATTGGAAAAACATTGATTGCTCATGGGTGGGACGAGCTAACATAATAAAAATGACCATCCTACCCAAACTTATCTATCTATTTAGTGCCATACCCATTGAACTTCCAAAAATCTATTTTACTGAATTAGAGATAACCATAACAAAGTTCATTTGGAAGAATAAAGGAACAAAGATATCCAGGGAAATAATGAAAAAAAAATACAAAGGAAGGTGGCCTTGCAGTCCCAGATCTCAAACTATATTACAAAACAGCAGTCATCAAAACAATTTGGTACTGGCTAAGAGAGAGAAAGGAGGATCAGTGGAATAGACTTGGGGTAATTGACCTCAATAAGACAGTCTTTGACAAACCCAAAGACCCCAGCTTTGAGACAATAATCCAGTATTTGATAAAATCTGCTGGGAAAATTGGAAGACAGTGTGGGAGAGATTAGGTTTGGATCAACACCTCACACCCTACACCAACATAAACTCAGAATGGGTGAATGACTTGAATATAAAGAAGGAAACTATAAGTAAATTAGGTGAACACGGAATAGTATACATGTCAGACCTTTGGGAAGGGAAAGATTTTAAAACTAAGCAAGACTTAGAAAGAGTCACAAAATGCAAAATATATAATTTTGACTACATCAAATTAAAAAGTTTTTGTCCAAACAAAACCAATGTAACCAAAATCAGAAGGGAAGCAACAAATTGGGAAACAATCTTCATAACAAAAACCTCTGACAAAGGTTTAATTACTCAAATCTATAAAGAGCTAAACCAGTTTTACAAAAAATCAAGCCATTCTCCAATTGAAAAATGGGCAATGGACATGAATAGGCAATTTTCACTTAAATAAATCAAGACTATTAATAAGCACATGAAAAAGTGTTCTATATCTCTTATAATCAGAGAGATGCAAATCAAAACAACTTTGAGGTATCACCTCACACTTAGCAGATTGTTCAACATTACAGCAAAGGAAAATAATGAATGCTGGAGGGGATGCGGCAAAGTAGGGACATTAATGCATTGCTGGTGAAGTT
Organism: Monodelphis domestica; assembly: GCF_027887165.1. Taxonomy (NCBI): domain Eukaryota; kingdom Metazoa; phylum Chordata; class Mammalia; order Didelphimorphia; family Didelphidae; genus Monodelphis; species Monodelphis domestica. The sequence goes on along the minus strand of NC_077228.1, from coordinate 242,514,300 downwards.
GTGAATTGATCCAACCATTCTGGAGGGCAATTTGGAACTATGCCCAAAGGGCGATAAAAGACTGTCTGCCCTTTGATCCAGCCATAGCACTGCTGGGTTTGTACCACAAAGAGATAATAAGGAAAAAAACTTGTACAAGAATATGCATAGCTGTGCTCTTTGTGGTGGCCAAAAATTGGAAAATGAGGGGATGCCCTTCAATTGGAGAATGGCTGAACAAATTGTGATATATGTTGGTGATGGAATACTATTGTGCTAAAAGGAATAATAAAGTGGAGGAATTCCATGGAGACGGGAACAACCTCCAGGAAGCGATGCAGAGTGAGAGGAGCAGAACCAAGAGAACATTGTACACAGAGACATTGTGGTACAAGAGAACATAATGGACTTCTCCAGTAATGGTTTTACAATGCCCCTGAACAACCTGCAGCAATCTACGAGAAAGAAGAAAAAAAAAACTATCCTCAAGCAGAGGACAAACTGAGGGAGTAAAAACATCGAGGAAAAGCAACTGCTTGACTACAGAGGTTGAGGGGACATGATTGAGGAGAGATGCTAAATGAGCGCCCTAATGCAAATACCAACAACAAGGAAATGGGTTCAGAGCAAGGACACATGTGATACCAAGAGGAATCATGTGTCGGCTAAGAAAGGCTTGGTGGGGGTTTGGGGGAGGAAAAGAAAATGATCTGTTTCCAATGAACAATGTATGAAAATGACCAAATAAAATAATGTTTCAAAAAAAAGAGAGAAATTCCATTTAAAATCACCCTAGATAATAGAAAATACTTAAGAATCTATCTGCCGAGATAAACACAGGAACTATATGAAAACAACTACAAAACACTCTCCACACAATTAAAACTAGAACTAAATATTTGGAAAAACATTGACTGCTCGTGGGTAGGATGAGCTAACCTAACAAAAATGACAATCCTACCCAAATTAATTTGCTTATTTAGTGCCAAACCCATTGAAATATCAAAAAAAACTTGTTTACTGAATTAGAAAAAAAGCATTATAAAGTTCATTTAGGATAACAAAATATCAAGGATATTCAGGGAAATAATGAAAAAAATGCAAAAGAAGAAGGCCTTGTAGTTGTGAAATTTAGATTACTCCACCCTACTTAGATCTTACTTTATGGAGAAGATGAAATAATGAAATGTGTGAAATGAAATGTGAAGTGTGAAATGTGAAAAGTGAAATGAAAAATGAAAGTAATAATGAAGAGACTTAGTTCTTACTTTATAATGAAGCTACAACTTTAAGCTAAGTGTATTGTAAGATCTTAATACAAAAAGGTGTGGCAGTGAAGAGTTGTCTGGTGGCAGTGTTCTGGGTCTTTCATCATCTTGTCCTGGCTACAGCTATTGTCTGGTTTGGTGATGAGTTTATGGCTGAATTTTTCCTCCTTTACTTTCCAAACTTTATCTACTTAGAAGCCTCTAATCTCCTTCAGAGACCTAGCAGTGGAGATCTTGAACTGCCATTGGCACAACCCAGGTGGGAGAAATCCTATACCCTCTTTCTCCTTCAAATCCTTCCCGCTATATTCATTAAAATTACCATAAATTTCCAGACTGACTTGGGTATTTTATTTGGGATTTTCCCCTGGCTACCAATTAATTTAGATTTTAAATCACAACCCTTAAATTATCTCTATTGTCTGGCTAATCCACAAAGGTTGTGACCAGGACCCTGCGAAATTGCTTTCCTTTATTTCTTTATTACTTACTCAAGTCAGGTGTTTAAATAGTTTGAAACACCACTGCGAGAGCAAGTGAGTATAAAACATTTTTATTTCTCTCATTTCTCCTTAATTGGAATTGAATACAGCTGTTTTGTTTTGTAAGCCAAAAGGCAGCAGGACTGGGGAAGCTGTTTAGCTACAAATCCCCTTTCCCTCAGGGAAAAAAAACCCAATTAGGCAACCTTCACTGACAATACTGCCTAGATTACTCTTAATTAGGAGTGAGGGAAACATGGAGAGAGTTTTGGACTTGTCCTGCTCCCCAGGTGTTTTGTGAAGCCTGCTAAGAAAATAATTTATATGTGTATATGTATATATATATATATATATATATATGTATGTATGTATATATATGTATGTATGTATGTGTATATATATATACATATATATATATATATAAAGAATACTACATTCTTCAACATTTATATGGCTGTTGAAGAATTAAAGACATTGAGGAATTCAGGATACCGCCAATTTTTTATGTTATTAGGTAATGTCATTTTTGTACTCCTCAGTACTGTGTTAAGAGATGCTAACATAAAAAAACTATTTGAAGCTGAAATAAAGAAAAAGACTGAAAATTCTGGAGCTAAAATACAAGAAATTATGCAAAAATCTGAAGATAAAACAAAGGAAAACCAAAAAATTAATGCTAAAACACAGGAGAACATGCAAGCCCAATTGGATAATTTAAAATGCATCTTATAGGATCAATTGGCAAATGTCCACCCCAGTAGCCTTAATTTTGTAATTTAATCTGAGAAACCTCATAGTGATGGAATACACCTTTTCTTAGAAAACATTAAAATATTGTTAAAACTCTTATTTGAAAACTGAAGTTAAGGATTAGGGATTTGCAGTCTCACAGATTCAATGGGATACCCTATTTTCTGTTAATACTTCCCAACCAGGATTTGGATACTAGATCTGATCATTGGCTATCCAACTTATGTGTAATGTGAGGAAAATAAAATGGGAATCAATCAAAAAAAAAAAAACATTTCTCAACATTTCTAATGCCATGACCCCGCAATAGAGTTCCTCATGTTGTAGTGACCCCAAATCAAAATATTATTTTGGTGGCTACTTCAAAACTGTAATTTTGCTACAGTATGATTCTGAATGTAAATACCTGATATGCATTATGTATTCTTATTGCTACAAATCAAACATAATTTAAACATAGTGATTAATCAGAAAAACAATATTTGATTATATGTTGAGAAATATTAATCCATCAGGAGGCAGCCTGAGCGCCGGGACAGGAGGTAAGTCCTGCCTGGGGAAAGGGTCTACAGATACTGCCTTCTTCTTCCTGTCATCTCCCTCCAGCTCGAGCAGAGGCTTCACTTTGCTGGGGTTACTCAGCTCCGTTATCCACTCCAGCAGTTATCCACTCGAGGACTTGTTCTTAACCCCTCCAGAGCCAGCTCCCGGGTGCTCTCTCTGGATCTCTGTTTGAGTCCAGTCTCCAGGCAACAGGGTAAATCCATCGCTCCTCATACGGGGAGGGCTGCTGATAGGTAACTAATATAAGTACAATGTGTGGGCAGCAGGGACCCCGTTCTTTCCGAGATCTTCCTGTAAAGAAGTGTGATTTCTCAGCAGCTAAAGCCATTGGAAATATGTATTTCAATGGCTTTAGGCAACCCCTGTGTTTTGGTCATTCGACCCCAGCCGGGGTCATGACCCACGGGTTGAGAACCGCTGTTCTAAAGAAACTCGTCTTAGTCAAACTGACCCACAGGCACCTAATTCATTTAGAGGCCTGTTTTTTCTAAGAGAAGTACCTGAAATAGAACGGAACAGGGATGTGGTGATTTTAAGGCACAATATACCATTTACTCCCCAAGAAATAAATGAATTTACGCGAAATTTTCCCACATATGAACAAGATCCCTTTCTGGTAAAAAGATGACAGATACATTTTTTCAACATAGTCCATCTTACAAACACAGTGAGAACTTGCTACAGGCTTTTTTAACTGAATATGAGAAAAATACAATAATTGCTCATGTCAACAAAACCTGGGGGCACAATGCAGCACACTGGCCATCTCAGGATCCTGAATGGGACTATAACAACTCTGAGGATTATCTACAACTATAATGTTGTAGAGAGAACATCTTAACATCAATGAGAAAATGTGAAGACAGTACAGATAAGTGGACAGAATTTGAAAGGATTAAGCAAAATGAGGAAGAAACACCCTCCAGATTCATGGACAGAATGATTTAGTTTGAGGGTAGATACCTGGATTTTGACCTATCTAAAGAAAATTGTATAAGATAAGTTAGAAGACCTTTGTCAAAAACTCCTGCAAAGTGATTAGGGATTATTTTAGAACACATTGCCAGAGATATTTGGAGATAGACCTTGAAGAATTGTAGAAAACAGCTGTATATGTTTCAAAGGGAAACAAAGAAAGAGAGGAAGAAAATAATGATCTCATGGAGGAAATGAAGAAAGAATTGAGATATTTAAAAGAAGATTGGAAATCTTCTTTTTGGAAATCTTTTGGAAATAAACTGGAAAGTGGACATGATACTCAACCAATGGCAGTTACCCCTCTCCAGGAATCTAATTATCGATCCATTACCTGCCAATTCTGTGAGAAAAAGGGTCACAGAATGATAGCGTATGGAACTTTATTCAAGGCACTCAGAAGGAATATGCAGTTTAATAACAACTACAGAGGTGATCATTATAGAAATATCTATAATAATGGTAATGGAAACCACAACCTTAGGAATGATAACTATAGGAAGAGATACTGGGAAAATGATAACTCAAAACAAATGACTCTACAACAATATAACTTAAGTGGTGCTCATCCAAAAAAATACTCTGGGTGCTAATGCCCCTCAAAAAGGTGTCCTTCAAGGGGGTGCCCAAGGAACTTCCCAAATATAATGAAGGTGTCTGGGGGGGTGGGGGGGAGGCTGGGGCACAGGACTCAGAGGATACAACCTTTGATTTTCCGGACTCTGTTATTCTACTACCCAGTATCCCTATCCACTGCCTTCCCTATAATAATGAGCCACATTATCCCCCCATTTTCCAATTTTTTGCCACCACAAAGAATACAGTTATGAATATTCTTGTATAAGTCTTTTTCTTTATTATCTCTTTGTGGTACAAACCCAGCAGTGCTATGGCTCGATCAAAGGGCAGACAGTCTTTTATCACCCTTTGGGCATAGTTCCAAATTGCCCTCTAGAATGGTTGGATCAATTCACAACTCCACCATCAATTAATTAGTATTCCCACTTTGCCACATCCCCTCCAGCATTCATTACTTTCCTTTGCTGTCATGTTGAACAATCTGCTAGGTGTAAGGTGATACCTCAGAGTTGTTTTGATTTGCATCACTCTGATTACAAGAGATTTAGAACATTTTTTCATGTGCTTATTAATAGTTTTGATTTCTTTAACTGAAAACTGCCTATTCATGTCCCTTGCCCATTTTTCAATTGGAGAATGGCTTGATTTTTTGTACAACTGGCTTAACTCTTTATAAATTTGAGTTATTAGACCTTTGCCAGAGGTTTTTGTTATGAAGATTATTTCCCAATTTATTGTCTCCCTTCTAATTTTAGTTACATTGGTTTTGTTTGTACAGAAACTTTTTAATTTGATGTAATCAAAATTATTTATTTTACATTTTGTGACTCTAAGTCTCGCTTGGTTTCAAAATCTTTCCCTTCCCAAAGGTCTGACATGTATACTATTCTGTGTTCAACTAATTTACTTATAGTTTCCTTCTTTATGTTCAGGTCATTCACCCATTCTGAGTTTATGTTGGTGTAGGGTGTGAGGTGTTGATCCAAACCTAATCTCTCCCACACTGTCTTCCAATTTTCCCAGCAGATTTTATCAAATACTGGATTATTGTCTCAAAGCTGGGGTCTTTGGGTTTGTCAAAGACTGTCTTATTGAGGTCAATTACCCCAAGTCTATTCCACTGATCCTCCTTTCTCTCTTAGCCAGTACCAAATTGTTTTGATGACTGCTGTTTTGTAATATAGTTTGAGATCTGGGACTGCAAGGCCACCTTCCTTTGTATTTTTTTTCATTATTTCCCTGGATATCTTTGATCCTTTATTCTTCCAAATGAACTTTGTTATGGTTTTCTCTAATTCAGTAAAATAGATTTTTGGAAGTTCAATGGGTATGGCACTAAATAGATAGATAAGTTTGGGTAGGATGGTCATTTTTATTATGTTAGCTCGTCCCACCCATGAGCAATCAATGTTTTTCCAATTGTTTAGAACTAGTTTTAATTGTGTGGAGAGTGTTTCATAGTTGTGTTCATATAGTTCCTGTGTTTGTCTCCGCAGATAGATTCCTAAGTATTTTATATTGTCTCGGGTAACTTTAAATGGAATTTCTCTAATTCTTGCTACTGAGATGTGTTGAAGATATATAGAAATGCTGATGACTTATGTGGGTTTATTTTGTATCCTACAACTTTGCTAAAGTTGTTGATAATTTCAGCTCTCTTTTTGGTTGATTCTCTGGGGTTCTTTAAGTAGACCATTATATCATGTGCAAAGAGTGATAGCTTGGTCTCCTCATTGTCCTTCACTTTCTTTTTCTAGTATAATTGCTACTGCTAGTGTTTCTAGTACAATGTTAAATAATAGAGGTAGTAATGGGCATCCTTGTTTTGCTCGTGACCTTATTGGGAAGGCTTCGAGTTTATCCCCATTGCAGATGATGTTTGCTGATGGTTTTAGATATATAGTGTTTATTATTTTTAGGAAAGACCCTTCTTTTCCTATACTTTCTAGTGTTTTCAATAGGAATGGGTGTTGTATTTTGTCAAAGGCTTTTTCTGCATCTATTCAGATAATCATGTGATTTTTCTCGGTTTGCTTGTTAATATGGTCAATTATGTGGATGGTTTTCCTGATATTGAACCATCCTTGCATTCCTGGTATGAACCCTACCTGATCATAGTGGATAACCCTTGTGATGACTTGTTGGAGTCTTTTTGCTAGTATCCTATTTAAGATTTTTGTGTCTATATTCATTAGGGAGATTCGCCTACAGTTTTCTTTCTCTGTTTTTAATCTGCCTGGCTTTGGGATCAGTACCATGTTTGTGTCTTAAAAAGAATTTGGTAGAACCCTGTCTTGGCTTATTCTGTCAAATAGTTTGTATAATATTGGGATTAGTTGTTCTTTGAATGTTTGATAGAATTCATTTGTGAATCCATCTGGACCTGGGGATTTTTTCTTAGGGAGTTCTTTGATGGTTTGTTTAATTTCTTTTTCTAATATGGGGTTATTTAGGTAATTTATTTCTTCCTCTTTTGGTCTAGGCAATTTATATTTTTGTAAAGTATTTATCCATATCACCTAGATTGCCATATTTGTTGCCATATAATTGGGCATAGTAGCTTTCAATGATTGCCTTAATTTCCTCTTCATTAGAGGTGGGGTCTCCCTTTTCATCTTGGATACTCTCGATTTGGTTTTTTTCTTTCCTTTTCTTAATTAGACTGAATAGTACTTTGTCTATTTTATTTGTTTTTTCAAAGTACCAGCTTCTAGTCTTATTTATTGAATCAATAGTTCTTTGACTTTCAATTTTATTGATTTCTCCTTTGATTTTTAGGATCTCTAATTTAGTCTTCATCTGAGGATTTTTAATTTGTTCACTTTCTAGTTTGTTAATTTCCATGCTCAATTCATTGACCTCTGCCCTTCTTAATTTGTTTATATATGAACTCAAGGATATAAATTTTCCCCTGAATATTACATTCGCTGCATCCCATAGGTTTTGAAAGGATGTCTCACCATTGTCGTTTTCTTCAATGAAGTTATTGATTGATTCTACTATTTATTCTTTAACTAGACAGATTTGGAGAATCATGTTGTTTAATTTCCAATTAATTTTTGATTTATCTCTCTGTGTACCCTTACTAATTATTATTTTCATTGCATTGTTGTCTGAGAAGGTTGCATTTATTATTTCTGCCCTTTTGCACTTGTTTTCAATGTTTTTGTGCCCTAATACATGGTCAATTTTTGTGAATGTACCATGTGCTACTCAAAAGAAGGTGTATTCCTTTTTGTCCCTATTTATTTTTCTCCATATGTCTAATAACTCTAATTTTTCTAAGATTTAATTTGCTTCTCTCACCTCTTTCTTATTTTTTGGTTTGATTTATCTAATTCGGATAGAGAAGGTTCAGATCTCCCACTAGTATAGTTTTTCTGTCTATTTCATCCTTGAGCTCCTCTAGTTTCTCCTTTAGAAATTTGGATGCTATGCCATTTGGGGCATACTTATTGAGTACAGATATTTCCTCATTGTCTATACTGCCTTTTTTCAGGATGTAGTTATCTTCCCTATCTCTTTTAACTAGATTTGTTTTTACTTTGGCTTTGTCATATCATGATTGTGACTCCTGCCTTCTTTTTATCAGTTGATGCCCAATAGATTTGGCTCCATTCTTTTACTTTCACCCTATACTTATCTACCTTCCTCATATGTGCTTCTTGTAAACAGCATATGGTAAGGTTTTGGATTCTAATCCACTCTGCTATTCACTTGTGTTTTATGGGTGAGTTCATTCCATTCACATTCAGAGTTATGATTACTAGCTGTGTATTTCCCAGCATTTTGATTTCTACTCCTGGTCCTGTCTTTACTTCTCTTACTCTTTCCTTCTACACAAGTGTTTGTTTATAATCAGCCCCCCCCCTAGTTCCCACCCTTATTTTACTTCCCTTTCTACCCCCCTTCCTTCTTATTCCCCCCCCTTATTTTCCCCTGTCATCTTTTTTAAACCCCCCCACACCCTCTCCCTCCCTTGTACTTGCTTCCCTCTCCACCAGTCCGTTTTTTACCCTTCTAAGCCCCTATAGGGCGCAAATCTATCCTCTGCCCCAATGGATTGTATTATTCTTCCCTCTTTAGGTCAGTTTCAAAGCACATAAGAGATGAGTATTTCCTGTCTCCAACCTCTTTTCCCTTCCAGTGTATCGATGTTCTCCTCCATCCCACCATGAGCTACTTTGTGACATATCAATTTACCCCCATTTATTTCTTTTCCCATTTCTTTTAATTTTAACCTCTTTTTATTTTTTTAGTTCTGGTTGTATATATGTTTTTATGCATGCATATATCTATATACCTATTTATGTCTTGTCCTTTCATCCTATAGAGTTTGTCACTGTTCCCTCTAAGTGTAATTCTTCTAGCTGCCCAGGTGATATCAACAGTTTTTAAGCATTACCAATGACCTATTTTCTAATAGGGATACATATTTTAACTTACTGAGTCTCTTAAAAAAGTTTTTTTTGTCATTTTGTTTTGTTTTGTTTTGTTTTTCTTTTTCCCCTCTTTTTAAATTACCTTTTGATGATTCTCTTGAGTTCTGTGCTATGGACGTCAAATTTTCTGTTCAGGTCTGGTCTTTTCTTTATGAATGCTTGGACTTCTTCTATTGTGTTGAATGACCATATTGTCCCCTGTAAGAATATAGTCAGTTTTGATGGGTATTTTATTCTTGGTTATAGACCTAGTTCCCTTGTTTTCCGGAATATCATAATCCATGCCTTTCGGTCCTTCAGTGTGGATGCAGTCAGATCCTGAGTTATCCTCACTGTGTTTCCATGGTATCTGAATGGCTTCTTCTTGGCAACTTGTAATATCTTTTCTTTGGTCTGATATTTCTTGAATTTGGCTATAACATTCCTGAGTATTGTCAGTTGGTGATTAAGTATAGGAGGTGATCTGTGAATTCTTTCAATCTCCACTTTCCCCTCTTGTGCTAGGATATCGGGACAGTTTTCCTGAATAATTTCCTGTAGTATTATGTCCAGGATTTTTCTTTTGTCATGGTCTTCTGGTAGACCTATGATTCTTAAATTGTCTATCCTCGAATGATTTTCCAAATCGTCTGTTTTGTGAATGAGATGCTTCATATTTTCCTCAATTTTTTTCCTTTTTTTCCTTTTGTTTTATAGTGTCCTGCTGCCTTGTGAGGTCACTTAATTCCAGTTCTTGTATTCTGGTTCTTAAAGACAGGATTTCATCCCTGGTTTTTTGGTCATCCCTCTCCTTCTGGTCTGATTTTCTTTGGAAGTCATCTTTCATTCTCTTTACCTCGTCTTTCATCTCCTTTTTCTCATCTTTCATCTTCTTCACCTCATCTTTCATCTCTTTTGCCTCATTTCCCAGCTGGTTGATTTTGGCTTTCAAGACACTGTTTTCTCATTTTAATTCAAGTGCCTCTGTTTCCAGATGACTTATCTTAATTTTTAAGTTCTTTTCCCAATTGTCTTCAGCCTCTCTTAATTGTGTTTTGAGTTCTTCCACAGCCTGTATCCAATTCGCTGGTATTTCTGATTTATCATTTGCTGATCTCTCCCCCTCTGTTCCATTTGCTGAGTAGAAGCTGTCTATTGTAGTTTCTTTTTTTTCTTCTGTTGTTTGCTGAAATTCACCCCTTCTTTCCTCCCCGTATTTGTCTGTGCTCTTGTTCCTCTCATTTTTTTTTGTTTTGGGGCTTCTGTCAGTCTCGCCTCTTGGAGCTTTAACAGAGGATCTCTTGTTGTAGTCTCTGGTGGAAGTTTGTTGGGGTTTGAGCTTCCCTATCCTCTGGAGGCTTTGATTGTATTAAAGTCTAGCAGTCAATGAGGATGGGTGTGGAGCCTGGGCTTCACTGAGTTCTAGAGACTTTTCATGGGATTAAGTTCAGCTTAGTTGGGCTGGGTGTGCTCTGAGTTCAAAACTTCCTGAAAGGCTGGAGCAAATATGGAGCATCTCCACAGTTCTGGTCAGGCTGCCAGGTCTATGCTCCCTCTCTAGCTCCTTCCCCGCCATCTGTGTTGGAGACTCTGAACTTATCACAGCCCTGGTTGCAATGTACGCCCTCCAGACCAGCACCTTTGCCCACCCAGAAGTTCCCGCTGCCACTGGGGTCTGGGAGTTTCGGCGCTCTGGGTGGGAGGGGGGATGGATCCTGGGACCTTCTTTCTGTCTTCCCCTTAAACCCGAGTGTTCTTGGATTCCAGTTTTTTGAGGGGCGTACCTTTTGAATTAAGTCCAGTAGGAGGGTTCCTTGGCTCTGTCTTGTTGTTAACTTTGATTTTTAGTTCTCTGGGAGCATTCAGTTTATGATCGGTTAGGAAGGGTTTTCAGAGGTCTGAACTCCTACTCCTTCTATGCCGCCATCTTGACTCTGCCTACTTAAATCAGATATATTCCTGCTTGGGGATAACTCCCAAATTTCATGGACCATATTATCCCCAGAACTCAGGCCAAGTTGAAAGAATGAACAAAAAACTTAAAGCTATGATTGGCAAATTATGCACTGGGACACATTTAAAATGGCCTGAAATTCTCCCTATGGCCCTATTTTATCTTAAAAGCAGGCCTAGAGGAGACCTACACACCTCACCATTTGAGATGCATTTTGGATATCTGCCTATGCAGGCTAAACTTTTCTCCCGTGCATATACATCACTATTAGGGGGAGATTCTACTATTGCTTCCTATATACAGGAATTATAGAACAAACTGCATGAACTCCATGAATCCAGACCTGCAATACAAGCAGTGCAGTACACTAGACTTTTCATTTCATGACCTGAACCCAGGAAACAAGATGCATATTAAGAATTTCCAGCATACTGGAGTAACTCAACCTTCCTGGGAAGGGCCATTCCAAATATTGTTAACTACTCCAACATCTATAAGGATTGGAGAGGACTCTTGGAATCATTGCTCACATGTAAAGAGAATACTTTCTGTTGAGACTCATTGACTGTATCCTATCAAATGCATTAAAGATAATAATCCATTGTCAAGTGGATGCTGTTTTTCAAGGTTACATTGAATTACTGATTTTTCCCCTTATTTTTATTATTGCTTTTCTTTTATTTGGATTATAATATTTGATGTTTTCCCCTTTTTTCTCACTTCTTGTACTAAAGGTACATACAATTAATATTTTTGTGCAGTAATATAAGTTTAATATGTATATACATATATATACTTGCTATAATATAAATGCATACCCAAAAAGCTTTAAACTGTGGGAACCTGCCATTTATTGATAAAATGTTATGGGACTGTGATTAATGTTTGTGTCTGATTCAAAGAAATGGGATAAAAACAAGGAACACACAGGAAAAACTAGTGTGAGACTCTAGGTTGCGACACATGACATATGTTAAGTCATAGGATTTCCTTGTATCTACACTCTTTGTGAAGTACTCAGACAAATAAAAAAGTTTGACTACCATCCTGGCTCCCCATATCCCTGAGAATGACAAAAAAATCAGACCAGGGAATGACACTTCCCTATCAAAATAAAATTCTAGTTCCTTTTCTTCTTATAGTATGGCAACTTCCTGTAGTCTTGGCTGCAAATGGGTAAGTGAAATAGTACTTCATTCTGTCCTACAGACTTGTGGGATAGAAATTTATTGGGCCCTAATACAAAAACCTATTTTGAATTTATTCTTGCTTACTCAAGATTTTATATACATAGATTTTGGTATATTTATTCTGATTTGGAATTTTTTTCTTTCTATGATGAGTTTTACTTTCTTCCATTTTTCCCTTCTTTATAATTTTGGGGTTTTTTTGTTTTGTTTTTCTCTTCTTTTGATAATTGACTCATATACCCCCGTAACTCAACATTGCATCCTGAGCTGAACTGGATGGTTTTTTAACATTCATTTCAGGGGAGGGTTGTATTTTAATAAAAATCCAAGATTTTGAAATTTTGTTCGAGAAAGATCTTCAAGGAAGAAGTTTGATAACTCCTAAATCCAGAGAATGAACTGTTGCCAAAAGATGCCAGATAACCTACACTACATCAGGAAGATCTAGAATGAACTTTAGATGTGGTTGATTGAACATTTATTTGAATGTATACTCCTATGCCAAAAGAGTACTGCCCCCTCATTGGTTTTTGTCAATGTGCCCAGTAAACATTGGTTTTCCTGTCTGTCTTTCTTCTATTTTCTTCTTCTATCTAACTATTGTAATTTCCTCTTACAAGGTGAAATTATGTATGCACCTGCAATTAGAAAATTTGAAGGTGCAGGATGATTATGTTTAGTGATCAATTGGGGAAACTAGTCTCCCAAACATCATAAGGGGGGAGTGTGAACTTTAGATTACTCCACCCTACTTAGGATAACAAAATCAGGAATATCTACACCCCTACTTAAGGATTAAGTATCTAGGAGGATGGTCTTCAACAGGCATGTGCTAGCAAATGACAAATCAGAAATAGCTGACAGACCTCTGGGCAGTCCTAAGTCAAGTTTAAGCTACCATTGGTACAGGTGAGTCAAAGGAAAGTGTTGTAAAGCCCTCTACATATTTCACATCACTTCCTCTCTCCAGCCTCTTTGGTGATGGAGAGGTGGCTGGTGGCAGCTCGCTTAGGGTGCTAAGCATTCCAGGATCTTGGCATAGAGGCAGCTATTGTCCGGTTTGGTGCTGAGTTTT